>NC_134404.1:132563060-132680560 GCF_038048845.1 Mixophyes fleayi | reverse complement strand
CCACACCACCCTGAACAAGCCCAATCTCGTCTGATCTTGGAAGCTAAGCAGGGCCAGGCCTGGTTAGTACTTGGATGGGGGACCACCTGGGAATTCCAGGTGCCGTAGGCTTTTTTTTATTTCTCTCGTTACTTCTTCCTTCAATGCTGGTTTTGAGATGTATAAGAGATGTAGGTCAGTAGGCAACCAATACCTACAGCCACGCCACCCTGAACAAGCCCAATCTCGACTGATTTTGGAAGCTAAGCAGGGCTGGGCCTGGTTAGTACTTGGATGGGAGACCACCTGGGAATTCCAGGTGCTGTAGGCCTTTTTTTTTTCTCTCTCTTGTTCTTGCTTCCTTCAATGCAGGTTTTGAGATGTAGGTCAGTAAGCAACAAATACCTACAGCCAAACCACCCTGAACAAGCCCAATCTCGCCTGATCTTGGAAGCTAAGCAGGGCCGGGCCTGGTTAGTACGTGGTTGGGAGACCACCTGGGAATACCAGGTGCCATTGGCCTTTTTTTTTCTCTCTCTTGTTCTTGCTTCCTTCAATGCTGGTTTTGAGATGTAGGTCAGTAGGCAACCAATACCTACAGCCACACCACCCTGAACAAGCCCAATCTTGACTGATCTTGGAAGTTAAGCAGGGCCGGGCTTGGTTAGTACTTGGATGGGAGAACTCCTGGGAATACCACAGTGCTGTAGGCATTTTTTTTTTCTCTCTCTTGTTCTTACTTCCTTTAATCCTGGTTTTGAGATGTATAAGAGATGTAGGTCAGTAGGCAACCAATCCCTGCAGCCACACCACCCTGAACAAGCCCAATCTCGTCTGACCTAGGAAGCTAAGCAGGGCCGGGTCTGGTTAGTACTTGGTTGGGAGACCACCTGGGAATACCAGGTGCCGTAGGCCTTTTTTTTTCTCTCTCTCTCTCTTGTTCTTGCTTCCTTCAATGCTGGTTTTGAGATGTATAAGAGATGTAGGTCAGGAGGCAACCAATACATACAGCCACACCACCCTGAACAAGCCCAATCTCATCTGATCTTTGAAGCTAAGCAAGGCCAGGCCTGGTTAGTACTTGGATGGGAGACCACCTGGGAATACCAGGTGCCATAGGCTTTTTTTTTTCTCTCTCATGTTCTTGCTTCCTTTAATGCTGGTTTTAAGATGTATAAGAGATGTAGGTCAGTAGGCAACCAATACCCATGGCCACACCACCCTGAACAAGCCCAATCTCATCTGATCTTGGAAGCTAAGCAGGGCCGGGACTGGTTAGTACTTGGTTGGGAGACCACGTGGGAATACCAGGTGCCGTAGGCCTTTTTTTTCTCTCTCTTGTTCTTACTTCCTTTAATGCTGGTTTTGAGATGTATAAGAGATGAAGGTCAGTAGGCAACCAATACCCACAGCCACACCACCCTGAACAAGCCCAATCTCATCTGATCTTGGAAGCTAAGCAGGGCCAGGCCTGGTTAGTACTTAGATGGGAGACCACCTGGGAATACCAGGTGCCATAGGCCTATTTTTTCTCTCTCTTGTTCTTGCTTCCTTCAATACTGGTTCTGAGATGTATAAGAGATGTAGGTCAGGAGGCAACCAATACCTGCAGCCACACCTCCCTGAACAAGCCTAATCTTGTCTGACCTAGGAAGCTAAGCAGGGCCGGGCCTGGTTAGTACTTGGTGGGAGACCACCTAGGAATTCCAGGTGCCGTAGGCCTTTTTTTTTCTCTCTCTCTCTCTTGTTCTTGCTTCCTTCAATGCTGGTTTTGAGATGTATAAGAGATGTAGGTCAGTAGATAACCAATACCTACAGCCACGCCACCCTGAACAAGCCCAATCTCGTCTGATCTTGTAAGCTAAGCAGGGCCAGGCCTGGTTAGTACTTGGATGGGAGACCACCTGGGAATACCAGGTGCTGTAGTCTGTTTTTTTCTCTCTCTCTTGTTCTTGCTTCCTTCAATGCTGGTTTTGAGATGTATAAGAGATGTAGGTCTGTAAGCAAAAAATACCTACAGCCACACCACTCTGAACAAGCCCAATCTCATCTGATCTTGGAAGCTAAGCAGGGCTGAGCCTGGTTAGTACTTGGATGGGAGACCACCTGGGAATACCAGGTGCCGTAGGCATTTTTTTATTTCTTGCTTCCTTCAATGCTGGTTTTAAGATGAATAAGAGATGTAGGTCAGTAGACAACCAATAGCCACGGCCACAACACCCTGAACAAGCCCAATCTCGTCTGATCTTGAAAGCTAAGCAGGGCTGAGCCTGGTTAATACTTGGATGGGAGACCACCTGGGAATACCATGTGCCGTAGGCATTTTTTTTTTCTCTCTCTTGTTCTTGCTTTCTTCAATGCTGGTTTTGAGATGTAGGTCAGTAGGCAACAAATACCTACAGCCACACCACCCTGAACAAGCCCAATCTCATCTGATCTCTGAAGCTAAGCAGGGGTGGGCCTGGTTAGTACCTTGATGGGAGACCACCTGGGAATACCAGGTGCCATAGGCCTTTTTTTTTTTCTCTTTCTTGTTCTTGCTACCTTCAATGCTGGTTTTGAGATGTATAAGAGATGTAGGTCAGTAGACAACCAATACCTACAGCCACACCACCCTGAACAAGCCCAATCTCATCTGATCTTGGAAGCTAAGCAGGGCTGGGCCTGGTTACTACTTGGATGGGAGACCACCTGGGAATACCAGGTGCTGTAGGCCTTTTTTTGTCTCCCTCTTGTTCTTGCTTCCTTCAATGCTGGTTTTGAGATGTATAAGAGATGTAGGTCAGTAGGCAACCAATACCCACGGCCACAACACCCTGAACAAGCCCAATCTCATCAGATCTTGGAAGCTAAGCAGGGCTGGGCCTGGTTAATACTTGGATGGGAGACCACCTGGGAATACCAGGTGCTGTAGGCCTTTTTTTTTTCTCTCTCTTGTTCTTGCTTCCTTCAATGCTGGTTTTGAGATGTAGGTCAGTAGGCAACAAATACCTACAGCCACACCACAGTGAGAAAGCCCAATCTTGTCAGATCTTGGAAGCTAAGCAGGGTCGGGCCTGGTTAATACTTGGATGGGAGACCACCTGGAAATACAAGGTGCTGTAGGCCTTTTTTTTTCTCTCTCTTGTTCTTGCTTCCTTCAATGCTAGTTTTGAGATGTATAAGAGATGTAGGTCAGAAGGCAGCCAATACATACAGCCACACCTCCCTAAACAAGCCCAATCTCGTCTGATCTTGGAAGCTAAGCAGGGCCGGGCCTGGTTAGTACTTGGAAGGGAGACCACCTGGGAATACCAGGTGCTGTAGGCCTTTTTTTTCTCTCTCTTGTTCTTGCTTCCTTCAATGCTGGTTTTGAGATGTATAAGAGATGTAGGTCAGGAGGCAACCAATACCTGCAGCCACACCACCCTGAACAAGTCCAATCTTGTCTGATCTTGGAAGCTAAGCAGGGCCAAGCCTGGTTAGTGCTTGGATGGGAGACCACCTGGGAATACCAGGTGCCATAGGCTTTTTTTTTCTCTCTTTTGTTCTTGCTTCCTTCAATGCTGGTTTTGAGATGTATAAGAGATGTAGGTCAGTAGGCAACCAATACCTACAGCCACACCCTCCTGAACAA
The DNA here is from genome assembly GCF_038048845.1 of Mixophyes fleayi. Taxonomy (NCBI): domain Eukaryota; kingdom Metazoa; phylum Chordata; class Amphibia; order Anura; family Limnodynastidae; genus Mixophyes; species Mixophyes fleayi. Next base: position 132,676,965 of record NC_134404.1, on the reverse strand, counting down.
GTCCAATCTCGTCTGATCTTGGAAGCTAAGTAGGGCCGGGCCTGGTTAGTACTTGGATGGGAGACCACTTGGGAATTCCAGGAGCTGTTATCCATTTTTTTTTCTCTCTCTTGTTCTTGCTTCCTTCAATGCTGGTTTTAAAATGTAGGTCAGTAGGCAACAAATAACTACAGCCACACCACCCTGAACAAGCCCAATCTCGTCTGATCTTGGAAACTAAGCAGGGTCGGGCCTTCTTAGTAATTGGATGGGAGACCACCTGGGAATACCAGGTGCCATAGGCCTTTTTTTTTCTCTCTCTTGTTCTTGCTTCCTTCAATGCTGGTTTTGAGATGTATAAGAGATGTAGGTCAGGAGGCAACCAATACCTACAGCCCCATCACCCTGCGCAAGCCCAATCTCACCTGATCTTGGAAGCTAAGCAGGGCTGGGCCTGGTTAGTAGTTGGATGGGAGACCACCTGGGAATACCAGGTGCCGTAGGCCTTTTTTTTTCTCTCTCTTGTTCTTGCTTCCTTCAATGCTGGTTTTAAGATGTAGGTCAGTAGGCAACAAATACCTACAGCCCCACCCCCCTGAACAAGCCCAATCTCACCTGATCTTGGAAGCTAAGCAGGGCTGGGCCTGGTTAGTACTTGGATGGGAGACCACCTGGGAATACCAGGTTCTTTCGGTCTTTTTTTTCTCTCTCTCTCTCTCTTGTTCTTGCTTCCTTCAATGCTGGTTTTGAGATGTATAAGAGATGTAGGTCAGTAGGCAACCAATACCTACAGCCACACCACCCTGAACAAGCCCAATCTCGCCTGATCTTGGAAGCTAAGTGATCGGGGCAATAGTGTTTTAAACACTATCAGAGTGGTCGGGCAGCATACTCTGTCTGCTGATACAAACCTGAATGTAGTGTGCAGCTGCAGGCAGCCCACATACTAATCAAAGTAAAAAAGCCCCCCCCCCCACCTCCCAAAAAATGCAATATTACTCTGCTCCTGTTTTTTAGATTTCCCAGTTGTATTAATCTGGTTCATTCAGTTGAGGCGTTTTTCAACATCAGTTCATTAATTCAGCCCGGGTAAATTAAACTAAGACAACAGAAACAGAGCATTTTTCCCATGTAAAATAGGACATTAGTATGTCCCTGAAAATTGCTTTCTAAATAGGTAAGTAAGGTGCAGAGATGTGTTTTGGATATCACATACCTATATTTTTTGACAGCTGCACTAATTTTGTTCTGGAAGTGTATAGATTTGTGGCACTGTAAAATTTTGTGCCTTTTGATGACAGGAACTGGGCGGATAAGGGGCGTTCCTTGTTGAATTTGAGTTAAGCACATGGATACGCCTACTTATGCAAAAACAAGATTTTGTTTCGTGGGAGGAGACCATTTAAATATGATCTAAGGGGTGGAAAAGTTACATTTAATGGGGCATTTTCTGTTTTGCAAGGTTAGTGATAGCAAAGGATTTGAATTTTATGGGTACTCAGGAATTGCTGGTAATCAGTAGTTAATCTGTACTATCAGTGGGATGCTGTCAGGATTCAAACCCAGGGCTTCTGCTTCCATGGACTGCTGCTCTGCTGGCTGAGCTATTCTGGCTGCTGGACAGTTGTTTGCCTTTATTCAGTGTTCTAGATCAGTTCCAGTGATCTCCTGATCTTCCAGCATGCCTTAGCTCCACCCCTTGACTTCCTATAAAAGCCTGGCTAGTTCCTGTTACCAGTGGCTGATTATTGTGCTCTGTGCCTGTGATCTAGCTCCTGCTGCTGTTCCTGTCTACCCGCATCTACTACACATGTACCGACCTCGGCTTGCCCTCCACTACGCTTCTGCCTCAACCTTTGGACTTCTACGCCTCTCTGTGTACCGAACCCGGCTTGTTTGACCTTGCTTCCATCTCATCTCCTGTTAGCCAGCCTTCCTCCCTGCTACTGGGCTCCTGTCCAGTCTCCGGACTGTGACAGATGCACAGGAATATGTGTTTGCTTCTACCAATATAATAACATTCAAGCACACAAAAAAATGTACCCTCACTCTCATACTTAAAATCCCACATAGAATTTTTTTTTTTTCAATACAAAGTTAAGTAGCATTTAAGTGTCCATCTATTAGTATTTTTTAGCTGTGTCGAAGTCAGCATATTGGATAAAGTCATTTCAATTAAAATCGAGCAAACTTGGTTGTCTTTGTCTGAAAAGATGCGTACGGTACGCTACGGCGTGAAAGGGCACGCTACGGCGTGGAAGGGCGTACGCAGCTGCAACACGTGGCAACAACAGTATTTAATCTTTTACATACATTCGCACAAACACTCACACTTGTAAAATAGCACACATTAAAGGTAGTTGCAACACATACTCATTTATGTCGAAATATAGTAGTATTTATATGTAATAATATAAGTTATATGCATATCAATAAAACATATGGTACACGTTGAAGGAATCTAGTCATGTGTGGTATCATACTAATCCTCTTCGCATTTGCTACTGTCCGGTTCACTCTGCGAAGGAATCGCAGAGTGCATACGCAAGCTATTAATGTTAAGGAATTATGGACTATTATGACTGAGTAATATTGCCGGGAAGATCAGAGCTCATCCCCTGGAGAGATGACCCCCTCCTTTGGATTCCTGAGCTTAAACTAGCCAATGATTGACAACCCCTTGGACCTTCCTGAAACCTGGACCAATAGAAGCAAGCTATACCATCTGCATTGTTCTACTGTATTTCTGTGTGCATATAAGCAGCAGCTCATCATCTAGTGTTCAGACATCTTGTCCCCAGACTTCAGGATTGAATGACTGTACACTGGATCCAGAGCGCCTGCTATAAGTAACGGCTGTACTTATTATAATTTTCGCTTGAATAGCTACTGCTACTTTTAGAGAATAAATCTTTGTGCGTTGGAAACACAAATCGAGATTCGACAATCGTTATTGGTTAGCGACAATACGCACTTAACAATTTGGGGGCTTGTCCGGGATTTGGAGCTTTCGTTGCTGGACGATACGCAAGACCAACGGATTTCGGTTTCGCAACAAAGGGTGGAGACGCGTCGTATACGGGCAAGAACGCATTGTGTTCAAAACCTGAATTTTACTCTGTGTTGTGAAACCGAATGTCCGTTTTGCATTGTCTAGGACACGCTAACTAGAACCTAGGGACAAAAGAGAAAACTGTTTCTTTTTACTGTCATTGTGCATTTTAACTGTATTGTAATGCTTAGCGTATGTGTATTTCCTGCTGTGCGTACGCGAACTTCCGGTAGATTTGCCACGTGGTTAAACAATCGTTTTGATAGTTATTATATGTGCATAGTATAATTACTTGTGAAAACCTCTGGGACATTATTACTATTGTTGGGAACTTTGATTTTCTGCGCAGAAAAGGTGTTTGTCGTGTGATTTGTTGACTTTAAATACACTAAGGTTTTATCTATTGTAAAATAGAGTGTCCGTTGCTGTTTGACGAGGCAGGTGCCCAACTGGTGTACGGTATACAAGGCAGGTATACCGGAGGCGTTAACTAAGCTAGTTTTCGCGACGTACACCCAAGGGTAATCGCATCGCTTACTGATAACCTTTAAGCGATGCGATTGCACCACACGGCAAGTAAAGCCATGATTGTGACTTGGGAGTAACGGGGAGGAATTACGTTGGTAAGGCTGGTAATTGACTTTACCGGATGCTACCAGTTGTAATAAACTCAACAGATTTTGTTGGAGAGTCAGGGGTGATCAGGTAGCTGATAACCCTTTAGTCCGCATTGATATTTCTGTATTAGGGGTCCTCGTTCAATACGAGAGGAAGCAAGTGGACGCGGCTTGTAGCAAATACGTCCACGGGCCGGTAAAATATCTCTAGCGGTAGTGTTGAAATTAGTGGCAGGATATTGTGTTATTTCTGGAACCCTATTTTGTGGCAGGATAATGTGATATCTCTGGGACCCTATTGTTCAACATGGGTGCTAAGCAAACGCTAGAGAAGGCCAAGGTACTGCCTAAGGAAGGGCCTATTGGTTCAGCAAGCTTTCTCATGTATAAGAAATATGGTGCATACGCAACTGCGTATTGCGACACGTGGGTCAAGATGATTAAAGATTGTGATAGGCCTTTCCCAACAATAGGGAGTTTTAATACAGAGGTACTAAATACTGTAAAAGATAAAGTATGGTTGATTAAGTCAACGAAAAAGAGAAATAGACATATTGATTGTTTAAAATTGTGGAAAATGAAGGTAACACGTGGCAGATCAGCGAATGCACAGCGGAAGTAGGCGTGGCGAAAAGCGCGCGCACGGCGGAAGTAGCCGTTGAGAAGCGCGGCGAACTCGACGCAAGCGAGCCCCCGCCACCTTATGTGGCGGAGGGGTAAGTACAGCCATTATTAAAACTGAAAAAAGAGAAATTGCTAAGTTATATCCTGTTTTAAGTCAGTTTAAAACAAGTGTATCAGAAGATGAAGATGAACCCACTGTGATTTCGGCCATTGCTCATGCTGTTAATATGCTAGAGGTTCAGCGTAAGTATGGGAAAGGAGCAATGGCTGAGATAGGTGAGAGTAGTGTGATCACTAGAAGTGATAGCGTTCTAAGTCTTGAAACAGCAGATCCGGTAGTGACTTCTGGAGCCAGTGAACCAGTGGGTGCGTACCCAGTCCGCACAATATCAGTTCCCAATGGGAAAGCGGATAAGGATGGTGTAGTCCCTTTAAAGAATGTTACAATGCATTGTCCCTGGACTAGATCAGAATTACGTTCCATTATGACTGAATTCCCAGACCCTAGAAAGGAGTTGGCTAAGTGGCAGAAATTTGTTAAAGACTTACGAAATGCACACGAACCAACCAATAAGGATTGGCGTGTAGTGTTGAGGGCGTGTCTTCCTCCCAATACTGACATACAAAAATTTATTAAAGATTGTTTGTTGGACAAAGATGACACCTTGACTGATGAGATTGACCAAGAGAATATAGAACAAATTGTCAAACATTTAGCCATCTATTTTCCAGTAGTGGTAAATTGGAGTAAGATTTTCACCATAAAACAAAAAGATAGTGAAAGTGCAGCAGACTATTTTGGTAGAGCTCTTGCATCAATGGCACAGTTTACTGGGTTATCAGATATAAGGGAGAACCCACATCATAGGGAAGTAGCGGTAACAGTACTGATGGATGGTTTAAAGGAAAATCTAAAAACAAGAGTACAAACCTCAACCCCTGGTTTGAGAGGCAGCACGGTAGATTCTCTTAGAGAAATTGCTGTGGAACATGACAAAAATATTTTTAGGAAAAGGGAAGAAAAGAGTGACAAGTTGATGATGGTGAGTATACAAGCATTAGAGGGAATGCATACACGATCACCAGCATATAACCCACATAACAGGAAACGCAGAATGTTGAGATGTTATAATTGCAAAGAAGAAGGACATATGAGAAAAGAATGTACAAAGGGAAGGTATAATCCTAATGAAGGGTCACATAGATATCCTCCAAGGAGGGATTCACATAGACTAGAAGACTCACACCTGCCCACGCATGTTACAGCAGTAAATGATAGTTGACATAGCTGGTAGGAAACAAACTTTTCTTTTAGATACAGGGGCGGCCAGATCTGTGATAACCTCTCCTTTTAATCTACAGGTGACCAGTAAAACTATTCCAGCTATGGGGGTAACGGGAAGAGTGTTACATTATCCTCTAACTAAACCCACTGAAGTTACTATCGGGCCTCTGCATACTAAGCATTCGTTTCTCTTGGCTGCAGCGGCTCCTACTAACTTGCTAGGGAGAGACTTGTTATGTAAAATGGGATGTGTCATATACTGTACTTCAGATGGTGTGTTCCTAGATATACCCGAGAAGGTCGCTCATGAGGTACAGGACATATTGGACACCCCTCAAAGGTTAATGTTACACTCTAATGTTATAGAACCAAGTCCATCTCAAGTAAAGGGGATGTTGCTGGAAATACCAGGTTCACTATGGACCAGAGATGGACAGGACACTGGACTGATGGCAAACGTAGCCCCTGTCATGGTAAATCTAAAAAGTGGTAGGATAGCTCCAAAAATCCCACAGTATCCATTAAAACCAGAGGTGGAACTAGGGGTATATCCTATTATTGAAAGGCTGTTACAACAAGGGATTTTAATTCGTACATCGAGCACAGCAAATAGTCCCATTTTCCCTGTGAAAAAGAGTGGGGGCAGGGGCTATAAATTAGTCCTGGACTTAAGGGGAATTAATAAAGTTGTTGAGAGCCAATTCCCCCTAGTGCCGAATCCAGCTGTCATCCTCATGCAGATTCCACCGTCTGCTAGTCATTTTACTGTCATTGATCTATGTTCTGCCTTCTTCTCAGTCCCTCTTTGCCCTGACTGCCAATACCTTTTTGCATTCTCCTATCGGGGAGTGCAATACACATGGACCAGACTACCCCAGTGGTTCATTGACAGCCCCAGTATTTTCTCCCAAGCCTTACATGACTGTTTGCAATCCTTTCAACCCCGCAATGGGTCTGTTCTAATTCAATATGTGGACGATTTGTTGCTGTGCTCTGATTCTTTTATGTCATGTTTACATGATACTAAATTGTTGTTGCTTCATCTCTCACAAACAGGGCACAAGGTGGCAAAGGATAAATTACAGCCATGTGTGACTAAGGTCAAATACTTAGGACACTGCCTCACCAAGGGGCTAAGACACCTGACAACCGACAGGATTGAGGCCATACAACACATGACTCTGCCGCAGAGCCAGAAGCAGATTCGTACTTTCCTGGGGATGTGTGGATACTGTAGATCCTGGATCCCAGGTTTTTCTATTCTGGCATTACCATTGCAGGAACTAGTCTCTTCCTCAAAACCAGAACGTGTTGTACACACAGAAGAGTCAGAGCAAGCGTTCTTCAATCTTAAAGAGAGTCTGACTAGAGCACCTGCATTGGGAATACCTGATTATGAAAAGCCTTTTGAGCTATACTGTACGGAAGCTGATGGTTGTGCAGCAGGTGTCCTTACACAGAAACATGGTGATGCAAGCAGACCGGTAGCATACTACAGTGCACAATTAGACACTGTGGCAAGATCACTCCCAACATGTCTCAGAAGCGTAGCAGCAACTGCTGGTAAGTAAGAGCGAGGACGTAGTATTAGGACATAATTCAACTGTCTATACACCCCATGCTGTATCAGCTCTGTTAAATTCAGCCCAAACCAGACACGTTTCTTCAGCTAGATTCACAAAGTGGGAACTAGCCCTGATGGCACCCTCAAACATCACCATCAAACGATGTAGCACCTTAAATCCAGCTACATACCTTCCATATGTGTCTCTAGAGACACAAAGGGTGGGCGGTGAGGAGACCCTGGTTGATGATGAGTTAGGCAAGAGTACTGACACGCATGATTGTATGGAACACCTGAACCAGACTTTTACTGCAAGGCCCGACATACGTGATACCCCCTTAGAAAATGTAGATTTTACATTTTATACAGACGGGAGTTGTCATAGACAGACAGAGACGGGAGAGCTATGTACTGGTTACGCTGTTGTAGACGATCAGGATGTGCTAGAAGCTGAACCCCTTGGCCCACCTCACTCAGCCCAAGTGGCGGAACTAGTAGCATTAAGGAGAGCGTGTGAGTTGGCAGAGGGTAAATCAGCCAATATATATATACTGACTCTAGGTACGCCTTCGGGGTAGTGCATGATTTTGGGGCCCTTTGGCGTCTTAGAAACTTCACGACAGCAGCAGGTACGCCAGTGACACACTCACAACACATAAAAGGACTTCTGACAGCGATACAGTTACCCAGAACAGTAGCCGTCATAAAGTGCAAAGCCCAGTGTCGGACTGGGGCATGAAGGGCCCACCGGGACACTGCAACAGTAGGGGCCCACCAGAGGGGGTGTGGTCAGTTGTAGAGGCGGGACCAGACACTAGAGGGGGAGTGGTCAGTCCACGAAGGACAGCTAGCACCTTAGTGTAGTATATAAAGAATGCAGTGTGTGTATAAAGAATACACAGTGTTTACCTGCCCCTTAGATTGGGCAGAACAGTCACCAAAAATCAGGATTGTCCCACTAGATCAGGGTTGGCTAACCTGTGACACTATTGAAAAAGACAGGAAGGACATGAAAAAAGGGGCACTCAGAATCTATAGATGATTAATTGGATAATTGAATAAAACATAACTTTTATTGTTATATGTAAAACATGTGTACTCCTCTTAATTCCGAAAGGCTTGCGAAATAATAAAATCCAAAAACATATAAAGTGAATTAAAATTGCAGTTCAACTGCAATAGCTCTGTGATCCTATCCAATATCTATTATACTTTATATAGGACAGTGGATATTCATTGTATAGTATATTATGATAACCCGTCCACTAAATGATTTTACATATCAAAATAAGGAGCTACCCATCCTCTATATCATATCAGATGTATTATAATATGCAACCTAATCTATAGTAATGAGATATCTATCCACTATTATTTCAAGGAAATTAATCCCTTGCTTTTTAACCTATTAGTACAATATGACTCTTGGTCCAATTGGCATTGTTTATATGCCTGTCTGATTTTATTTAAACATATAAAGCAAGGAGAGGCTAATTGTATATTTCTCCTTTTATGGCTTATTAATTTGATATCCTTGGTGGTTTTAGATAATACTAATAATCCGCTTATCAGTTATTTATTCAGACATACACAGCATATAGAGATTAACTCTCAGTAGTAATGTGATATAGAGATGTCTCCGTTTGCAGTCTGTTAGTTTAGTATAATTACCAGTCTAAGTAACGCTGGCACTCTGCTTGTCAGCTATTGTTATAGGCACAGAGGGGTTAATTCTTAATGGTGGCTAACTTGAGAATGCAATACTGTATTAGTCTATAGCCTATTAGCTCAGTGTGATATGCAGTCTAAAAGACACTGAGGATCTGCCTGTCAGCTATCATTGTTGGCTGCTGATTTATGTGAGGCACGGGGGATTAACTCCCACTGATAATTAACTCTCAAAACCAAGCTAAGAATTCTTCCGTATGGAACCTCTTAAGTCCACATAATTAGCAGACTAGATAACGTTAGCGATCTGCTAGTTAGCTGCTATTGAAACACATAAGGAACGGAGAAGTTGCCTCTCAATAGTGGCTGAATTCAAAAGAAACTACTGTGGTTCCTTAATTTGCATAGCCTCTTGATACAGTCTGAATAACATTAACAGTCTGCCTGTCAGCTATCGTACGGAACGTATAGGGCATGGAGACTGATCCTGATTAGTAATTAGGTTTAAAGATTCCCTAGACTAGGGCATCTTTAAACCTAATTATTAATCAGGATCAGTCTCCATGCCCTATACGTTCCGTACGATAGCTGACAGGCAGACTGTTAATGTTATTCAGACTGTTTATCACATTGCATCAAAAGGGGGCGGGGCTTAACCGTGGCTGGGCCTACCGGTCTATAGCCCGGCTGGCCGGCAGGCCAGTCCGAGGCTGGCAAAGCCCATACCTTTGAAGAAGACCCAGTGTCATTGGGCAACAACAGGGCAGACGAAGCTGCTAAATGGGCAGCAGGGCAACCTATGACTTTATCGACCGAGACTATGATGGTTTTTCAGACATTAGACACGCAGAAATTAATTGAAATGCAAGATTTGTTTTCCCTGCAGGAAAAGGCGGTCTGGAAGGCGAAGGGATGTGGTCAAGAGTCCTCAGGACTCTGGAGGGATGGACAAGGTAAGCCTGTAGCTCCCCGAACGTACTATCCAAGCCTGGCTGAAGCAGCACACGGCCTGACTCACCTGGGTAAGGAAGGTATGTGCAAACTGGTGAGAGCATACTGGTGTGCTCCCGGATTTTCCTCTCAGGCTGGTAAGAAGGCAATGTCATGTCTTACTTGTTTGAGGAAAAATGTTGGGAAAACTATTCCAACTGAGCCATCCCACATCCCTCCTACAGACGGACCTTTTCAGGTAATACAAATTGACTATATCCAATTACCACCGTGCAGGAATCTAAAGTATGTGTTAGTGTGTATTGATGTGTTTTCCGGTTGGGTAGAAGCATATCCGGCAGCCACTAATACTGCTGTGTTCACTGCAAAGAAAATTGTACAAGATTTTGTATGTAGGTTCGGTATCCCTAGAATCATTGAAAGTGATGGGGGTACCCACTTTACTGGTGATATCTTCCAAAATATGTGTAAACTCATGGGAATCGGTAGCAGACTTCACACCCCTTACCGACCACAAGCCAGTGGTAAGGTGGAGAGAGTAAATGGTACTATAAAGAACAAGCTTGGTAAGGTAATGGCTGAAACTGGGTTGGCATGGCCTGAGGCTTTGCCATTGGTCCTCCATAGCATTCGGACCACTCCTAGACCTCTTAATCTGTCCCCCTTTGAGATACTGTTCAGACGACAACCTTATTTGATCGTGAGTCCACAAGACGACTTGAAGTGTAATAATGAAGTGACTGTATAATATCTTATAAGAATGAGTAGACAGCTAAAGCAACAACAACAAGAACTAAAAATGCTGTCACCTGGTATGCCAGAAACGAACTGTCATGATGTTGAACCTGGAGACTATGTTATGATCCACAATTTCTTACGTTCAGGTTGTTTAACAGACCGTTGGGAAGGCCCGTACCAAGTGCTGCTGACCAGTACTACATCACTGAAGGTTGCAGAGAGAGACTTGGGTCCATTCCACCCACTGCAGGAGAGTCCGTAATCCGGAGAAAGTGCAAGATAAAACAGACCGACGACATAGATCTGTCACTTGTGAGTCTGTTCCGGGAGACCTAAAGCCTGTAGTCGAGACACCTGAACCAGAGACGTTGCCCCAGAACTATCTTTCTAGCGATGGAGTGGCGGTTTTTGTTTTTCTTTTGTTCCAGGATTTTCCTTGTTTTTACTTTTTCTAGGACATTCCATTTTTGTGAAGGAGAATGGAGGACGGAGGAGGGTTCTGGTAGTGATGCGGATGAGATGGAGGCAGAGGAAAAGTTATTAGAATACTCAGAGCAGCCCATTATCAAGCTTGGTCCGGGGGTTATGAAAAGGTCTGCTAGCTCAGGAACTCGGAGGCAGTGTGAGGGGCTATTGTCTGATGAGTATTGTATCTGCAAGTTTTGCGACTCTCTCATTGAAGAGAGATGCATCCAGCGATGTCAGTCATGTAATCTGAATGTGGGCGGGCATCCTTTGGAGGATTATCACTCCCTGGTGGGTAAGGTACTAAACCAAACCGAGTGTTGGGTGTGCTCTTACGTGCCGCAAGGGCAGCATAATATAGGACTAGTGCCATTCCCTCTAAACATCTCCGAAGTACTCGAATTGAGGGGTGGAAGGCCCATAGAGGGAAGGTAAAATAACACTAGGTCCCCTAGTCTAACACTCTGACAATACTCTGTAGACAGATCTTTGCTGTGCCTGAATATCTCTCATGCAAAACGTCTGGAGTATTGGGAAGCTGACCCATCAGATCAGACAATGTGTCACTCACCGGACCGTGAGTGCCTCTTCCCGGACATTTAGGAACCGTGGTCGTCCACCACCCTGAGGGTCTGCGCATGCGCAGCCCTTTTCTATACTTCAGTGTATACCCCTTTAACTCAATTGGCAGATCAGGCAACCTCCCTATATTAAGCACCTGTGGTCAACACCACGTTGCCTGATCTTGGAGTCTCATTCCTCATGAGTCTCTGAAGGTGTTCCTGTATTCCTCGTGTATTCAGCGCTGCTGAATCCTGTGGTTTCCAAACCACTTCTATTCCTGTGGTTTCCAAACCACTTCTACTACTGTGGTTCCCATACCACTTCTACCATCAACTGTATCATCGTGACTGTTTGCTGATTCCTATCCGCTGCCTCCGTGCACTACAGTCTTCTAAACCACTTCAACGTTATTTTATATCAATGTGACTGTTTGCTCATTGCTATCCGCTGCCTCCGTGCACTCCAGCTTTTACTTCACTCACCTGCTTCTCATCAAGTCTGTTTGCTGATTCCTATCCGCTGCCTCCGTGCACTACAGTCTCCTGCTTGCAACTCGCCTGTGTTCAACATCGTGACTGCCAGCTGATTACTATCCGCTGCCTCCGTGCACTACAGTCTCCTGCTTGCAACTCGCCTGTGTTCATCATCGTGACTGCCAGCTGACTACTATCCGCTGCCTCCGTGCACTACAGTCTCCTGCTTGCAACTCGCCTGTGTTCATCATCGTGACTGCCAGCTGACTACTATCCGCTGCCTCCGTGCACTACAGTCTCCTGCTTGCAACTCGCCTGTGTTCAACATCGTGATTGCCAGCTGATTACTATCCGCTGCCTCCGTGCACCACAGTCTCATCTCATCTTTGCTGTGGCTTCCTCGAGACTGCCGCTTTCATTACCATCTGCTACACTTCGTGATCAACAGCTCCTGCCCTGCGCTGCACTCCTGTTTCCCATCGCTGTTGGTTCCTGTGGTTGCTACTGGTTACCTCCGTGTGCCGCTGAGTCCTGCTGCTGTGGTCAGCGCTATCGTCCATCTCCTGCTGATCCACTCTCCACGCCTTCACGTGTTCCACTGGTCTCTACCCTCCTGTCAGCATTGGATTTGTATCTCATCTACTACCCTCTGCTGGATCATCTCCATTCTCCTGGGTCCCCTATGAGCCCAGTTCCACGTGTTGCTGACTCCTGTGGATTCGTGTCCCTGTTGGTCTACTCACCTGTGCGCTGCACCTGCTAGACCGCTGCCTCACCTATCCAGGGACTTCCTATCCAGTCGGCCTCCAGCCGCTCAGGTACCGCTGCAATCCCATCTGACTGCTACTGCTGAACCACGGTATGCATACTTCTTATTGACTGTGCTGTGTATTGCATATCTTGCTGGACTGTGTTTGGTTCTCTCTGGAGTCTGCTATCCGCTGAGTCTATTGCCATCATTGACTGTGTTATCATTGTTCTGGACTACTTCAAGAGACTTTCTAGATTGCAGACCTGCTCAGTCATTTATATCCATATATATATCTATATTGTGCATATTACTGTGGATCGTGTATAAGGTGCCTGTGTATATCCTGTGTTGCAGTCTTCCCCTGTGCACCTCCTCACATATATATTCAGTGGTACAACTTGCTGATGTCAGACCACTGATCCCTGTTTCCGGTATCACCTGTTCCATCATCCTCTCACATAGCAGTGGTACAACTTGCTACCGCAGACCACTGACTACCTGGATACCTCCACTTGGATTCCATTCCTTCACTCAGACAGCGGTGCAACTTGCTACCCGCAGACCGCTGACTCTCATCACCTCCTTGTTTCTGTTGGACATTCCTCCTTACTATAGCAGTGGTACAACTTGCTATCGCAGACCACTGACTACCTTCACGTGTCCTTGTCCATACAGTTCCTTGTGTATTATTACCTCATTATTACCAGTGTTGCTAGTCATAGACTTTCCTGAGCATCTCATCGGCCATCATTTCATGTTCCGTGATCACCCAGCTACCAGAGTACTCTATTACCATCTACATTGCTCTGGTAAGCCTACCATCTGGTGATCCCTGGGTAAAGACTCCTAGTGCCCGTGACACAATGGCTCGCCACACGCATTTTAGAGGGAGACTCACAAGGTCACCAATAGGCAGGAATGTTGATGGAAGTCACAAATTAGGGCGTATAACCAAACATAAGAATGTATCCATTGGAAAAGTCTCTATAGATAATTGTAAGAATGTCATCCGTGCGGATACGTGTCTTGAGCAAATGAAGACACTGGGCAGGGGTAGTTTTATCAAAACTCTGTGTGATATAATTAATGGGCATACTGTTCCTTATGTTCTCCCTGATGATGTGTATTTTGTTTGTGGAAGGAAAGCTTATTCCTGGGTGACTCCGAGTTCCAAGGGCTTGTGTTTCTTAGCTAAACTGGTTCCTGAAATCATGACTATTACTCATGAAGAAATGGTTGGTATTCACAAGACTACATCACCACCATACATACACACACAGTATGAACACCATGGCAAGAGAAATATGAGTCCTGGTGAGGAACCCATAGCTTCAAAATTGATTAGTGAAACCGCTGGTTTTCAAGTTATGGTTGCTCTAGATCTCACCAGGACTGCTCGGGGAACATTGAACTTTAAATATATCCAAGACCTAGCTAAATTAATAGATAATATCACCGAGATGTATGATGACACTTTCAGGTATACTGGAAGGGAGCTACAAGCGTACAAGAAGGAGTTGGTGCAACATAGACTGGTACTAAATTATCTCACCTCTATTACTGGTGGGTACTGTGTAACACCAGTTCGGTGTCAAATGTTGTACGTACATCACCAATAATACAGATGACCCTAAGGAGGTTATAGACCGGAAGATGGATGAAATTCTGCAACTGAAATTGGAATTTCGAAGGAACCATAATTCTTTGTTATATGAGGTCGGGGGAAAAGGTGGCAGGTTGGTTCTCATGGTTGAACCCTGTGAAATGGTTCTCTGGTCTGGGGAGTGGGTACAGGAAATGGTTGCTGGTGTAGGTAAGCTCCTTCTCCTTATACTGGGTGTCATCTTAGCAATTGGTTTATTTGTCAAATGTGTTCCTACTGTGTTGAAGTGTGGGAAACAGTCTTCTAGGAGAAACACTGAGAACGAGGCAGAAAGGATGGTGCAAGACACTGAGATCATGGTATGTGAAGAAGTGTTGTATAACCCTGAACTTGAAACGGTGATTAGGTGATAGTTTATTATACTATCAAAGGGTGGAGCTGTCGAAGTCAGCATATTGGATAAAGTCATTTCAATTCAAATCGAGCAAACTTGGTTGTCTTTGTCTGAAAAGATGCGTACGGTACGCTACGGCGTGAAAGGGCACGCTACGGCGTGGAAGGGCGTACGCAGCTGCAACACGTGGCAACAACAGTATTTAGTCTTTTACATACATTCGCACAAACACTCACACTTGTAAAATAGCACACATTAAAGGTAGTTGCAACACATAGTCATTTATGTCGAAATATAGTAGTATTTATATGTAATAATAATTGTTATATGCATATCAGTAAAACATATGGTACACGTTGAAGGAATCTAGTCATGTGTGGTATCATACTAATCCTCTTCGCATTTGCTACTGTCTGGTTCACTCTGCGAAGGAATCGCAGAGTACATACGCAAGCTATTAATGTTAAGGAATTATGGACTATTATGACTGAGTAATATTGCCGGGAAGATCAGAGCTCATCCCCTAGAGAGATGACCCCCTCCTTTGGATTCCTGAGCTTAAACTAGCCAATGATTGACAACCCCTTGGACCTTCCTGAAACCTGGACCAATAGAAGCAAGCTATACCATCTGCATTGTTCTACTGTATTTCTGTGTGCATATAAGCAGCAGCTCCTCATCTAGTGTTCAGACATCTTGTCCCCAGACTTCAGGATTGAATGACTGTACACTGGATCCAGAGCGCCTGCGATAAGTAACGGCTGTACTTATTATAATTTTCGCTTAAATATCTACTGCTACTTTTAGAGAATAAATCTTTGTGCGTCGGAAACACAAATCGAGATTCGACAATCGTTATTGGTTAGCGACAATGAGCACTTAACAGCTGTCTTCCTATAAATATCCTTTTCAAAATCTCTCTGGAGTGCAGATTGGTATGGCTGGTAGTCACACACAGGGACTCAGACTCTCAGCATGTCATGTGAAAGCAGAGGGGGAAGGGGGGAATTTTACAGTGCAAACAGAGCTCAGAGGGATTCTCCAAAGCCTTTCTGCTTACTACATCATGTGCCATGTGAGTGTGATTATCATGGTAGTCACATGAAGCTGTGCTGAATTATAAAACATTAATAGCAGCCTGAAGAAAAAAATTAAGGACAAATGGTAATTACAAAGTTTTTTTTCTCGCAGTCACACAATGATTTAAGTTTAAAAAGCAGACCTACATCTTCCATAGTTACTATATGGAGCAATCCTGCCTTTGAACCTGGGCTACATAACAAACACTTTTTGGACTGGAAATGTAAGGGGATTGCCTCTATCAGAGACATATTTGACCCTAGGTGATCCTTATACTCTTTCCAACAGCTTTCTCATAAGCATTCTTTGGATAGTAAACAATTTTACATGTACTTACAGGTCCCTCATTTTTAAAGTTAAGCAAAAGTAAGGCTTGGCACAGTGTGATGAAGGGGGAAGCAAAAGCAGCATGGCATAGTGTGAGGAAGGGGGGCCAAGAGAAGGAGGGAGTAAAAGCAGCATGGCACAATGTTATGAAGCAGGGGCAGGTGAAGGGGGGAGCAAAAGCAGCATGGAGGGCGCAGTGTGATCATAAAGGGGCACAGCATGGTTATGAAGGGGCACAGTAATGTGTGTGTGTGATGGCACAGGGGTCATGTGGCAATGTAGTATTTGTGTGTGATGGCACAGGAGTTGTGGCAATGTAGTATTTGTGTGTGATGACACAGGGGGCTTGTGGCAATGTAGTATGTGTGTGTGATGGCACAGGGGGCTTGTGGCCATGTAGAGTGTGTGATGGCACAGGGGGCTTGTCGCAATGTAGTGTGTGTTTGTGTAAGGTAGGTGGAGGCTAATTAATGGTGCTATTTTGTTTGTGGGGTCATGGTGGGGCAATTTAATTTTTATAGTGGGGAGTATTAATTTAAGATGGGGTGGTTTGGGGGCTCTTTATTGAATGTGGGCTGAGTTTGGGTAGCATGTGGTCTATTTATTAAATGTAAATATGAATTATTTAATGGCAGTGATGATTGCGGGAAATAGGTACAATTATTATACGTAAATGCTATTAATTACATTGCTGGGGCTATTTGTAGGGTGGGAAATAGGTTGATTTATTAAATAGGAATACTATTATTTTAATGTTGGGGGTGGAGGAAGGCCTAAGTATTAATCGTGGGTCCTATCGATTTAACGCCGGGGCTGGTTGGAATTTTCTAAACGTACCCATTTTTTCCCCCAAATAGGGCCCCCAACATTCCAGGATCCAGACAAGCCACAACTAAAGAAACCAGCAGCCACATGTGGCGAAAGTGACAAGAACAGGTAGGAGAGAGCAGGACAGTTTGTCAAATGTTCTGATTCTAGTAGGACAATACTGATTTTGTGACTGTTCTGCCCAATCTAAGGGGCAGGTCTTTATATACACACTGCATTCTTTATATACTACACTATGGTGCTAGGTGTCCTTCATGGGCTTACCACACCCCCTCTAGTGGTTTGGTTACGCCACTCTAGTGGCTGGCCACACTCCCTCTTGTGGGCCTCTACTATTTTATTTCCCCTGTGGGCGCTTCATGCCCCAAGTCCAACACTGGTTGGATATGAAAACAAGCATAACAATTGACGTACAAATAATATAAAAACAAATGGGATGACTAAATTGATGTATGATAATCTGTATGCCTGGGGCATGCAGAAGAGAAGGACAGTCCATCAATTATATTGAACCCCAAGAGCTGAAAATTTGTCCCTTCACACACATGCTTTTTAAGCCAATTGACATGGGACAGCATTTAGAGGAACAGTGTAGATGCTAATGTGTGGAGGAAATGTCCCCTGGGTGTCAACTATGGTTTGCTAAAAAATATTCCCAGAGTTTTGACCTTTTTTTAACTTTTCTCTGATATATCCCAGAGACATAACTCCCCCTTCAATAAACCAGTCTTAACCTCCCTCACATTTACATACCAAATGTGATGGAATTACAACATTATCAGATCTAATTCCAAAAGACATGTGCAGTTGATATTTATCTTTCACGACCATTGTGCGGTTTTTGCCCTTAAGTACTTAGTGGCACACTAATTTCCTAAAATATGAAATATGAAGGCATTTTCTTTATAAAAAAAAAAAATCAGACCTAATGTTTTCATTTGATTGCTGCTTTAAAGAGGACCCATCACTGGTATTGTGTTTACTTTACTATATAGTGCTTTATGTCTCTTTCCTGAGGAACCTTGTTTGCCCAGCACAGAGTATTTTATTCAGCACACTAATGCATTCCCCTTGGCCTTCCTCCAGCTCACGCAGCATAAAACTTTGAAAGATCAAGCTAGTCAGCCTGAAAAAAGATGAGTCAGGTTTTCAAAATAGAGAGTTCTTTCCTGAGCCAGCTTCCTCTATGCATCATAGCTCTCCTGCTGTGTTGTCTGAAGACAAACCTGTTTGTGCGTGTAAACTTTCGGACCTTCGCGGTCTGTGTGGTTTAGCTCTGCTTATCTCGGAGATGTGGAATCTAACGGGTTGAAAGTATTCACCAGAGACCCCTGTAAGGAGGTTTGGTCTTAGCTGCTTCAGCCCTGCAGGTCGCGGTTCTCCGGGTGGGGACCAAGCGAGACCTGTTGAAGAAGGTGTATGTGTATGACATGTACAGGTGTCTAGATGACCAGGTTTAGCTGGGAAGCTGGAAATGCTGGGTTCCAGGTATGACAGGTTACTGTAGGTACAGGCTGTCTGGATAGCCAGATTAAGCTGAGGTGCTGGTTTTCTTACTATGACAGGTGACTGCTGGTACTGGTTGTCTGGAGCGCCAGGTTAAGCTAGGAAGCTGGAGATGCTGGTTTTCCAAGTATGACAGGTAACTGCAAGAAGCCAAATAATCCTCAACTGAGCAGGCTGAAGGACAAGAAGACCTGTCAGTTTGGGAACGGCACAGGTTCCTTAAATAACTGGGATAGGTAACTGGAGTTTAAAGTAAAAAATGATTATTAAAATAACATACAAATTAGCAACACGTTTCTAAAATAAAAAGGATAGCACAAAAACAGAAAACTCACATACTTATTACTATAAGTAACTTAGTAACTATTACTGGGTAAAGAGGAAAATGGAAATAACTGCAATAGCGGATTTATCCCCTGGAATTGACAATCTTCTACAGTTTTTCATGAGTTTTAAACACACTTGTTCCACCTTTACCCCTTTTCTTGTCACCTCACTGAAAGAGGTGGAGTGGATATGCTAAAAGGTTTTATGACACTGTGTTCAAGCACATTTTTAGTGCTGAATTCTATAAATACGATATATATTTTCTCAGGAACATACCAGAGACATACAGTAAATTACATTAAATAAGCAGGCCATAACTTTCTGCATATTTTCACATGCAATAAAACAATACTGGGACATTATTTAGCAAGATACTTTAATACTATAGTTTCCCTTTGAGACTGACCTTTATGCTTGACATATTTGATATAGTTTGTCTCCCTGATTATGAATATGTGCAGTGGTCATGTCAATTACAGATTATAAAAGGAATTGTTTTAATGTGTTACATCTCCTATAGGAACCACAACCTAAGTTTTACCAATACTACTGTTCATTACACTCACAATCTGAGGGTGCTGGAAACTTTATCTGATAGGCTGATCTACCCTGGAGACTTGAGATACACTGGGGGTATATTTACTAAACTGCGCGTTTGAAAAAGTGGAGATGTTGCCTATAGTAACCAATCAGATACTTTTTGCCATTTATTTATTACATTCTACAAAATTGATTGCTATAGGCAACATCTCCACTTTTTATATCCATAGTTTAGTTAATATAACCCTAGGTCTATTTGAATATAAGCAATACTACCAGCAGGAAAAATACCAGCAGGTGTGGGCTGTCTGCAGCCGGACATTATATTCTTGTCCTTGTCATCTGAGAGAAAACAGAGGCGGCCGGGCTGCATTTTTTTTGCCTTGTCTCTGCCGACAGGGTCAGGAATATAGTGTGCGCTTCACAGAAAAAAGGGGGAGGGGCATAAATTACCCCCCCTAAGTAGAAAAGCTAGGTCTGCTCCTTAATTTACTTACAAACAGTTCATCATCATCATTTATTTATATAGCGCCACTGATTCTGCAGTGCTGTACAGAGAACTCATTCACATCAGTCCCATTAGAGCTTACAGTCTAAATTCCCTAACATGCACACACACAGACAGAGAGAGACTAAGGTCAATTTTTGATAGCAGCCAATTAACCTACCAGTATGTTTTTGGAGTGTGGGAGGAAACTGGAGCACCCGGAGGAAACCCATGCAAACACAGGGAGAACATACAAACTCCACACAGATAAGGTCATGGTTGGGAATTGAACTCATGACCCCAGCACTGTGAAGCAGAAGTGCTAACCACTTAGCCACTGTGCTGCCCATGATAAGGGCAGTTCATATCATTGGGAGTAATCATTTATAAATGCATATGTAATATTAACTCCTGGCATAATCATGACCTAACCTTATAAGAGCTAAAAGCCTTGTTTCCCTTCCCCAAGTTAAATTAGTACAATATTTGATTTGACTGTCAATTTTATGTATCAATGTGTTTAGAACATAATTTCCTACTCTCCCAGAATTTCTGGAAGGCTCTCGTATGTCAGCATGCCCCATTATACACCTGTCACATGACCTCCCGGAGGGTAGGTTTCAAAAGTCTGCATTCATGGTATAGGATGCCCAAACATCAGTCATAGTTAATTTTTACTGATTTCTGTGGGAATGTCTGCAGTCGCTAGCTGGTAAATTTTCATGCCATGGGGCCAAACTCTGCTCAGGATCCTATTAGGAACATTTTAAAGGAAAAAAATGCAGGAAAGCCAGTGACCCAAACCAATACACCCCACCAGCCTCGGACTGGCCTGCCGGCCAGCCGGACTATCCACCGGTAGGCCCAGCCACATTTAAGCTCCGCCCCCTCCGATATTGGGGCGGAGCTTGCAGGGAACAGCTGACTGATTGACGGCGGCGGCAGTGTCGGTAACAAACACACTACCGCGCAGGTGCAGAGAGAGCTCTCTGCACCTGCGCGGTAGTGTGTTTTTAACTTCAGCAGGGGAAGAGGATTTGACTTCCTGTCACCAGCGTCGGCCGCCCAGAGGAGCAGGATGCCGGAGCAGTTCACAGTCACAGGTAAGTGACTCGCTTTTTACTCATCCTCACAGAGAATATTTTCATATTGGTTTTATATTCCTCTGCTGAAGCAAGTAGGGCGGGTGTGCAGGGATTCTCCTGGACCAATCACTGCGATGTCACCCTTCAGCTGGACCTCTCTAATCTGTCTAGCAGATAGTTCTCCTGGTGACTATTTATCAGTCCCTCATATTGTTTATACAATAGCTGATGCCCCTACAGTGTTTTTCTTGTTTAATGAATTCCCTACAGTGTGTAGTATTATGGGAAGTGCAGACTGCCACATGAGAGGTAAATCTATCAGTATGCCTGCCATCAGGCAGGGAGAGGAGGAGGAGCTTATTGTCAAATACAATCAATGTTTTCCAGGCATCATTGCTCTCTTTGAACAGAACATATAAAACAGCTCTCTGCTTTACAGGGTCAATTCAACGTGGTACTATCTAAAAAAAAAAAGAAAGATTTTGTATTTTTTGAAGACAAAAAAACTCAGTCAACAACTAACTCGGAATGTCATCTCCCATCAAATTCAGCTAGTCAACTGGTTTACAATCCAGAATTAATTATTAAGGAATTTCTGCTCCATGTTGAACAACCTTAATTCTTCACAAACTTTAATCCATCACCAAGAGGCCATGATTGATGATCACCTGCACTCATATAATCTTCACAAACTCTCCCTTGCAACCACCTTCGTAGACACCACAATCTTGGAAGAAGAGACGGTTGACAATCTTTATTACTTGAAAGTGGCCTCCGCCCAAGGTTCAGATGGCCAACCCGCCCAATACTAGAAAACATTTGCTAGTATACTGGTGCCTAAATTAACATTGCTATTTAGTTACAATTTAGAGGGGAGGAACTTTTCCCCCACTGACAACATCAGACAAATCTGGAGAGAGGCCTAATTATTAAATGTGGGTGCTGTTGATTTAATGGAAGGGATGGTTGTCATTTCTAAATGTACCCATTATTTTTTCCAAATAGGACCCTCAACATTCCAGGATCCAGACAAGTCGCAACTAAAGAAACCAACAGCCACCGGTGGTAAAAGTGACAAGAACAGGTAGGACAGTGTGTCAAATGTTCTGAGTCTAGTCCAGGCTTGGCTAACCTGTGGCACTCCAGGTGTTGTGAAACTACAAGTCCCAGCATTCCCTTCCAGCAATAAGCTGCTATATATTGGCAAAGCATGCTGGGGCTTGTAGTTTCGCAACACCTGGAGTGCCACAGGTTAGCCAAACCTGGTCCAGTGGGACAATCCTGATTTTTGCTGACTGTTCTGCCCAATCTAAGGGGCAGGTCAAGACTGTGTATTCTTTATACACACACTGCATTCTTTATATCGTACACTATGGTGCTAACTGTCCTTTGTGGACTGACCACTCCCCCTCTAGTGTCTGGTCCCGCCTCTATGATGGCTGACCACACCCCCTCTGTTGGGCCCCTAGTGTTGCAGTCCCCCGGTGGGCCCTTCATGCCCCAGTCCGACACTGCACCCCACTAAGTGCCGGCCCAGCCCAGCAAGCCCATGACTGTCTGGAATAGCAGATCTCAAAAGGTGCAGATCTTGTGTCCTTTTTGGGGAGAGCAGGAGCAGGGCTTTGTCCTGATTTTGCGTGTTGGGAGCAGCACAAAAACACAAAAATTGTTTCAGGGTGCAAACTTTCACTGGTCATTAAAGGGTTAAAATGTACCCCTGGTTAAGGGAAAAATGTAAAGTATTGATTAAAGTAAAGTGAACAGCAAACAAATATTGTTGGCTTGGTAAGAAAAATGTAGTCTACGAGCAAATAAAATGTTTAATCTTTTGAACATTACCATGTTGTTTATCAATTTATCTATTTATTAATGTATCAATTGTCAATATGTGTACAAAATGCAGCAATTTTTATATGTCCATTTTCACATGTATCCTCCTATTATATGAATCCAAAAGCACGACCTCTAGCGGTGAAAGTGCGCATTACAGGAGCTTTGACAGTGTTTGGCGTGGTGTAGATGGGACATGTAGTCCTCAAGCTATCCGGAAGCAGGAAGTACTATTGTTGTGGGCGTGCCTTAGAGGGGGGCTTCTGTTTTGATGTGAGATGGAAAGTGTCTCCAGCAGTAGTGGACATGGAGATCAGCGGGCCACACCACTTCCAGCCCGAGGGGTGAGTCACGCTATCAGGTGACATATTTATTCCCAGTCTACAACTAAGGTTACAAACCGCTGTTATATTAGTGCGATGACAACGTCTATAGTGCTGTGGAAGTTACAAGCTCCGCAAAGTAGAACGATTGATGTAATGATACAGCTTAGACAGGTAGTGAAGTAGAGCTCTATTGCTTTGAGTAGGGTCTGGAACGCACACATTGAGTTGACAGGTAGAATGTGGTGTACTCAGCATGAACAGTCTCGCACCGAGGACTGTGTTTCTGGGCAGCTAGTATGACCAGACTACTGCAAGGAAAACCCGGTATTTGTCTCCCAGGGCATCAGCAATTGACAACCCAGCAGCATTGGGGTCTATCTGCAGTGTAAGCATACACACCACATATCTCCTGTGCTCTGCTTCAACAGCATTTTGGCTCACATTTTTGTTAAAGGTGTGTTTATGGGGAGAGGGTTGCTCTCTTCATTAGGCAAGTTATATTTTTTTGGAGGATAACTGAACTGAAGAGCAGAATAACTGTTACTATACCATAGCTTTAGGGTGATCAGTGGTACCCAGGCCCGGCACTCTGGAGGGCGCCACAGAATTCTAAAAGACTTTAAAACTGTGCGGCGACCGCTGACCATACCTGTCACGGCCGCAGCACAGCATTCAGATGCATGGGAAAGAGGCTATTTTGTCACCACCGCCGCCTCTCTGCTCCGTCTCCTCCCCTCCACTTACTAGTGTCAGTGAGTGGAGGGGAGGAGACGGAGCATAGAGGTGGCGGTGGTGAGACAAGGTAAGGAGAGGAGGGAGGAGGGCGCCGCTTTTTTAAAAATGCCTAGGGCGCCGTGGACCCTAGCACCGGCCCTGGTGGTACCCAAACTTTATTTTACACTTGTTCCCCAGGTGTGCGTTTGACATTTTTTGGAACCTCAAAATAGGCTTTCCCAAATAGAATGGGTTACATATATGATAATTAGTCCTAAAAAATCCCAGAATCCTGAATTTAGGTCACATCATGTTGATTGCTGCAGTTACCTTGCCAGCCACATGTCTTGGAATCTGGTGTAATCATTCAGTCTAATTAGTAAATATTATTGAGACAGCAGATTATTTTTGTATCAAAACTATCTATTTTTTTGCCATTCTTTTACATTTATGTAAGGATCCAGGTGTTTTCCTATCTCTAGCAAAGTCAACAGTATAATGGGGCAACATTTAAGTGTTATGGTCATGCGCAATTTTCAATAAAGAAAATACTTGCTAGGCCACCTACCCACCCCATCTGTTGGTACAACTGTAGTAATTATTAGGCCACTGGGCTGTTTCTGGGGTGAGCAATGTAAATTGATGGGCCACCCAGTATTCTCCCCCCCCCCCCCCCCCCAAGACATGACCAGCAATTGAGTTGTAATTGTAGTATTATATAATTTTCACAATCGTGCATTAATTACTAAGAAGTGTTATCACTACTTTTTAAAAAAATTGTAATAATTGCTAAAATGCATATTTTTTTAATCTTTGGATTACCTAATGTTTTTTTGTATGTTCCTGCATTCAGAGTTTCAAATGTGATTGTCTTCCCTATATATTTAAGGTTACACAGTAATTTCACCATTCATAAAACTTCTTGATACTGAACTTCTGAGAGTTAGAGGATTAAAGATTTGGAATTCGTTTGAACAAATTAACATATATTATATTTCCAGCATTTAAAACCAAACAACAAATTGTAGGTGTTTTAGAACCTAGCTAGTTTGTATTTACTGCCTTACCTGCTTCTATTCAGTTGAGGGGCTACATATATTTATTAGTCCTTAAAGATATTTGTCTGGTATAACAGTTCTCCGATCTGGTCACCAAGAACGTTCTATATAGTCTTGATGAATTTTGGATGTGAATTTCAGATGTAGGCAATGACCTCACTGAATTCTTAATTGTAATGTACAGTTATCAACATACACTATAAAAACCACACACTCCCCTCTGTCTACTGTTTCCTGCTATAATACCATAGGGTGCATACATATAGACTTTCAGCTCACAATTAAGCTGTTTTCTTTTTAGAACAAAATGCAGCTAAAAAGAAAGAGGCATTGATGATGGGTTGCACAGTGGTTAGCATTGCTGCCTCACAGCTCTTGGTCAAGGTGTTGATTCCAACCAACGCCCTATGTGTGTGGATGGTGTATGTTCTCCCTGTGTTTGGTTTCATCATCATCATTATTATTTATTTATATAGCGCCACTAATTCCGCGGCGCTGTACAGAGAACTCATTCACATCAGCCCCTGCCCCATTGGAGCTCACAGTCTAAAATCCTTAACATACACACAGACAGACGGTATGCCTAGTGGTTTAGCACTTCTGCCTCACAGCACTGGGGTCATGAGTTCGATTCCCGACCATGGCCTTATCTGTGTGGAGTTTGTATGTTCTCCCTGTGTTTGCATGGGTTTCCTCCGGGTGCTCCGGTTTCCTCACACACTCCAAAAACATTCTGGTAGGTTAATTGGCTGCTATCAGAATTGAAGCTAGTCTCTCCCTGTCTGTCTCCCTTCTCTGTCTGTTTGTCTCCCTCTGTCTGTCTGTGTGTGTGTGTGTCTACATTAGGGAATTTAGACTGTAAGCTCCAATGGGCAGGGACTGATGTGAGTGAGTTCTCTGTACAGCGCTGCGGAATTAGTGGCACTATATAAATAAATGATGATAGACAAACAGACAATTTGTTAGCAGCCAATTAACCTACTAGTATGTTTTTGGACTGTGGGAGGAAACCGGAGCACCCGGAGGAAACCCACACAAACACAGGGAGAACATACAAACTCCACACAGATAAGGCCATGGTCGGGAATCGAACTCATGACCCCAGTGCTGTGAGGCAGAAGTGCTAACCACTTAGCCACCGTGTTGGTTTCTTCTGGGTGTTCTGGTTTCCTCCCATAGTACAAAAAAATACTAGTAGGTTAATTGGCTTCTGACAAAATGGACCTTAGTGAGTGTTTATGTGTTGTTGGAAATCTAGAATGCAGGCTCCAATGGAGCAAAGACTGATGTGATTGACTACATATTCTCTGTACAGCACTGAATAGTCTGTTTGGCGCTATATAAACAATAATCGTTATGCCACTTGAGGCAAATTAGGATGAGTGGTAATGAGAGCAGAGACGCAGCTTTGTAGTGTTTTGTGTTTTTCTCTATGTTCTACTGAGCATATACCCTGTGTTGCCTCTACTGGGTTTGTAAACAGCGCATGTGATCATTATAGGGATCAGTGATCCTTTTATAATATTCAATCTGAGCCGCATTGTGGTGGTTAAATCGTACATAACATAAGTGGAGGAGCATTGCATTCTGAATGGCAATGTATAGGCATGATTTGGCATTCTTAAATTTGCCTGTGGTGAGTTGTAGATTCTGTGAAACTAAACTCCTATTCATTCTGAACCAATATGCTTAAATTCGGCATACTTCCTACAGATGTCATAGAAAGTTTCTCAGGAGCACAGTGAGCATGCACTCACCAGTGCATACTCATTAATACTTCTGGATATTTATACCTGCCTTCATCATCACCACCACTTATTTATATAGCGCCACTTCTGCAGCGCTGTACAGAGAACTCATTTACATGAGTCCCTGCCCCATTGGCGCTTACATTCTGAATTCCCTAACATACACAGAGTGAGAGAGAGAGAGAGAGCTGCCTTGAAATGGTAGACTTCCTGTAGGCATGTAAACACATACATTTAGAAGAAATTACATGGTAAATGCCACATAGTTTAGTTATATTTTCTTCTCAGAGATATGTTTAAAGTGAATCTTCCATCTATACTCAGTGGAGGTATCATTTTTGCATCTTGAACCAGTATGCGGCCTATCAATTTGCCAAGAACCAGTGTCATCAGTCTGCATAAATTCCTTTCTTGAGGTACTTGTTTCTAGTGAGTTACTAGGCTGGCTACATTATTTTGAATTAGTTTAGCCCTCAAAATAGCTGTCTCCACCTTGAATAGATGACAGCTCCACTTTAATGTGCAGGTCAATGAAACTCTAAGTATGGCAAGTGGTGTTGCCAACTGTCCAGTAAGTCCCAGGATTGGACCTCTCTTTCAATGAGAAATTCACGGTCCAGATGGTTTGTGAGGCATAGTCACACTGGTGGAGGAGCCAGTGTTGTGACAGTGCAGACTTGTTATTACTGTCACATTACTCCATGACACCCCCTATTCACCACACATTCCTCTCATCCCAGGTTGATTGAGATATGACTGTGTCCACTGTTATATAACCTGATAGGAAGCCCCTTCAGACAGTTTCCTCTTGGTTACTGTGAAAATAGCCACCGCACACCGGAAATCAGCCTGAGGGTGTGATTGGAATGTGGGACCGGGCCACGTTACATTACTTATTGGTGATAGAGGCATATTTTACCCTGGACAATGGATGTATTGGTGGAGGGACAGGACTAAAAGTTGGGTTAGTCCTGTCCTAGGAGTAAGATAGTATGTCGGGAGTCGAGTAATTAGTTGTGTGATCAGAAATGTCTAATCTCTGTAAGAATAGAATGTTTGTAGTTTTGGTTGCGTGAGAAATATTATCACTATTCTGAATATTCATTGTGTGGTGAAAGTGCTTGAGCCTAGCTGTAAAAGTGACCTCACAGATAAGATGTCCAGAAGCAACAGATAACCATATTATCTGACATGTTTCTGTGTTAATAATTATTTCTGTGTCAATGATTAGCTCACCTCCATCTGATATGACTCTCTTAGAAAGGTAAAGGAATAAAAAGTTAGCATTTTTGATTAAGGTTTCTGTTTCAAATCCTTATTTATGTATTGTCATTGTGACTGCCTCACCAATGTGATAGAGCCCATAGGTTATTTTGTAATATGTGATACAGAGAGTCAAGACAATAATACAAGACAATGCACAATTAGGTTGGTTGTTGCTTGAGAAATTTCTGGTATACGGAAGTGTGTTCAGAGAATGTTAACATTGGCCAGTCAAACAGTAACAGTTGCAGATTCAGCAAGACTGATATCTACTTTCCTGTGCAACTCTATTCGTTTCCTCTGTCCCTAAAGATCTTTGTGTGCAACACTCGGCAGGGATGAGCACTGGAGGCTTCTGGATAATCTGAAGACTACAGTGGAAGGGCTGGTATCGGGCAACAGTCGAAATGTGTGGTCCAAGTACGGTGGCCTGCAGAGACTCTGTCGAGATATGAGCAGTATTCTTCAGCATGGTCTCATTTGTGATCAGGTAATAGTGACAATTACAAGTAGCCTTGCTGAGTGAAATAGTAGGTTATAATCTAAAGAAAATCCATTATCTTTGACAGGAATATGATATAGCATAAGGTCATTTAAGAACAAATTGGTTGCAAATTGCAGTGTTCATGAGCCCATAAACACCGTTTTATAAGCATTAATATTTAATTTGAAACCATTAAATTTTTGGGGGGGTGGTTGGTAAATTCAGTCAGGCAGTGGCTGCATCCATTATGTATACGCTCGTTGTCCGATCATACTAATTGTGCTGTTGGGCTGAATTTTGCAGTTTTAGCCCCACATGTGTATGGCCAAATCTAACAGAGGCATGACAGCTCCTCGATAGACCAGTCTACGGACAGCAATACTCGCATCACTTATTTATAGATCCTTGTCAAGGATTACTCTCAAAATAACATTAAACAATTATATCTTAGCTGTAAAGTGCTCTTTTTTAAAAAAAATAAAAATAAAGGTAGTTTGTAGACTAATCAGACATACTTGAAAATGTTGATGCAAAGTAAATACCACCAATGAGAGGACTTTGTAGTCAAGCAAAAAGATGCTGATTAAATTCCGCAAGGAGGGCTCTCATGGGCAAGAGGTCTTCTCGCTGTACTCAGAACTTCTGACTCTTGATATGATTTTATTTATAGGAAAGTTCTGACTGCTTCTATGTATATGCAGTAGCCAGTTTAATGTGGAAAAACAAGAACATTTATTCTGCACTTTAGGGGGTCTGATTAGAAAGTGCTGTTTAATACTTGCCAAAGTTGTTTTTGTATATTCATGGGGCTGTAGAGGGATAAAATCACTAAACTCTAGAGATGAGAAGAATATTGCCCTGTATCTGTGAGCTCTGAACAGATACTTATTGAGGTATAATTTATAACGACTCTCTAGTCGTCATAAAGCTGAATTTATTTTTGGAGTCCTAAGTTCCTGAACACCTGCTGCTTGCAAATATCATCCAGCAGCCCATTCATGCGTATCTACACTTATTATTGTCGTTTGTATCATGTGATCAATATTCTAAAATGTGTGTTGTATGTTATGTTATTGCCTAGTTGCATTACAATCTTCAGCCTACGGTGCCCAAACACAACACTTGTTTTCTAATTATTGATTATTCAATGACATTTTTCAATTATGTGTAGTACATAATAGATGTTAATTGAAGTATATTAAGCAAAATTAAGCACTCTTTTTCTGAGATTGTTCAATTAAATTGTTTATGAAAAGATGTTCCTATTAAAATTCCTAGAATCTTGTCATGTGTTAGTATGTTTCCATCAGCTATCTGTCATCTTTATTTACTATTGCTAAATGTTGCGTTCCCTTTAAATAAAAATTTCAAGTATGCAAAGCAAGTTAGGATTGCATAGTAACCTCTGTTTTGTCAGCTCTACAGCAAGCAGCAGGACTACTGGAACTTTGTGAAAGGCAGTCAGAGACTGTTTCCTGGATCATCTCCACAGGTGGACCAGGTAACTACACACTGTTTTACATTCCAAAGCCTTGTTCTTCAAGTAAGCAAACTAAGAGGATACAAAACGTTGTAAAGAAGAATTTCAATGTGCATTATTAGTGTATGCCCATTGTTTAGTTTAAAACAGTTTTTTTTTATCCTATGATATTGGATAATCAACTCTATTCATTTGCAGTTACATTTTCTCCTACACAATCATACATTTTCACATGGTTTGATTGAATGAATAAAAGATTCTACATTTGTTTTGTAACTTGTTCACATAACTTTTACTCTTGTCTGTTTTAATATTATTATTTTTTTTAATTATTTATATTGGTTGTCTATTTTGTTTATAAAGGTTCCTCATGGGTTTATTAATTATATTTATGGAATGATTTGTATTGCAATTATTAATATTTAATGGCATTTTAATTATTTTTTACTTATGTCCTGGAATAATTCATTTATATTTTGCTCTTAATTTATTGTGAATATTCCTATCATTGAGGAGTTAAAGGGGCCAATTAAATTCGGCCACGCTATTCTAGGAATAACCCGACCTGTGCACTATTACCGTTAATACGGTAATTTTAGCGCAAATATTTGCTCGCAGCCCTCGGGTCGCGATCAAAAATCTGTGTTAAAATTACACTATTAATGGTAATACTATTAGCGCCGCGTTATTCATAGAATAACGTGATCATATTTTATTGGCCCCATAGTATCTTATTTATCTTAAAAACAAAACTTAGAGCCTGAAAACATATCTGTTTAAAATATTGAAGTTAATTTTGTTCCATTTACAGACAAATGTCATACACAATATTTGTGTATACAGGTACTCCTCACTTAACGACCGAGTTCCGTTCCTACGACTAGGTCGTTAAGAGAATTGGTCGCTAAGTGAGTACAGTACTGTTATATGCACCTGCATGTATTGTAATCATTTTTATTGATTCTGAATGAAGAAATAGACTAAAGAAAACTGTATTTTGTTAGTGTGCTTTACATTACAAAACACTGCATAACAGAAAATAAACATGTGTACAGTAAAGCTCTACAAACAGCAGCAATTATAACAATGAGGACCCAGGGAGAACCTGGTCGTAAGTCCGAGTGGTCATTAAATGGGTAGGTTGTTAAGTGAGGAGTACCTGTACTCCTAAATAAATAATGAGACACAGGCAGTATAGAATGTTTAAATGTAAAAGAATCCATTTATTGAGAATAAATATTTCCGTGGGGTATTGTTGTTTCATTCACTCTTAACCCATTTATTTGCTGCTTTGTCTAGTTTTTGCTTTTCTACGAGAACAGCCAGAGAAGTGGTGATGGCACTGGTGAAGAGAGCGGGAAGTTGTGGTTACAGCAGAGTCTGCAGTTTCACTGTCTGTCAACTCAACTGAAGGCCCTTCTAGGCAACAGGCAGTACACCAGGAAGTTCTACTCAGGTAATAATATCCTAGAACACTGATACTTGCTTCGATTTTCAATGTTAATTGCACAAGCTGTGCTTCTTACCTTTAGCAAACACACCTAAAATGTTCAGTTATGCCTAGTAGGAATGCATTTACATTTTGTTCTTTTCTCCTCAGTCAAAATAAGAAACCTACTAAAACAGATAAATTCTTAGAGCTGTAATTTTTATAATGTTCAGCATTTATTGGCTCAAGCAACACATTTCTTTCAATGAACTCACCTCCTCACCTGTAGACTATACAGTGTAACATTGTCATAGATCGCTGGTTGAAAAAGCTGCAGCAGTCATTAAATAATCTGACTTTAACAACCTTACATAGCACAGTTTACAACGCCTCAAATATTATAAATTGGTGGTGCAATGGTGAGCAAGAGTTATCTGGAAACATAAAAATTTGTTTGCCCCCAGATTTTTTATTATATTGGTATTGCATACACTGATGACCGACTTAAACAAGTAAGGGGTATATAATTGTTTTCTCATTACAGACAATGATTAACTGATGTGGTCAATATAAAGAATGTTAAAGCAGCAATTTTGTTAAATAAAAATAAATAGGTGTTTTTACATACATCCTTGTGTCAGGCTATAAGATTCATTTTGGTAACTGCAATTGTCCCTTGGTTTGTTTCTTCAGGCCATTAATGATTTATAATTATGCAGGGTTTGCATAGTTGCACGTGATGGAGTGAGCTGAGAGATTTGAGACATCCTTCAGAGCTCAATCTCTCATTTGCACTGAAAATCTTCCTCTCTGCCACCACATAGCATGCTGTGAGTGTGTTTGTGACTGGCAGCCATACTTGTCTGCCCTCCAGAGAGATTTTGAAAAGGAGATAATGATTTGTAGGCAGACAGCGAAGAAAAATTAATTGGTTGCATGCTTAAAATGTACTTCACTTGCTATTTAAAGAAATTAAACCTATGTAGGATTGCTGCTTTAACCTTTCTTTATATGACTGGTATATAATTCCAATGAAAACAATGTTTGTTTATTTTGAAGTCAAGTTGCATGGAATGTTGTGACTTCTAAAGCGCTCTCATATGACAGCAACTTAATGTTTGGCATTGCATTTAACAGTGCATGACACAAATATTTGACAGCATCAGAGCACTACATTTTTCTGTCTGGAAAAATGTGACCTTCAGAAGTGCCCATTGCATTCTTCCTGGGGTGCTAAGCATCTCACTGTCTTTTTTTTTTTTTTTTTTCCCCCAAGATTTTGCTTTCCTGCTGAGTGAAACACACGTAACGGCCATGTTCCAGTGTCTAGAAGCCGTGGAACAGAATAACCCCAGGTTACTGGCCCAGATAGACACATCTATGGTGAGCATTCCTGATCTTCTGACGCTGCTTTTTGTGTAAAGACATGTTATTCCTATTTCTGTTACATTTTAATCATCGGCTATGCAAACTATGGGAATTAGAGCTGTCAAAAATTCTTCATGTAATATCATTTTGATGCTTGCGGGTTTAGACATTGCACTGTAATTAAATGGTAATGAAAACAATAAATATTGTTCTTTTGTTTGTTTTCCCAGCTTGCTGGCAAGAGAGAGTTCACTGTTTCAGGAAAAAGTTTGAGCCTTACAGCTCTACCTGTTTGTCCCTTCATTCCATACCCAGGAAATCCAGATCCGTCCCTGTACAGCTCCTATGGCAGCCTGCAAGTTCCGCCCTGTATTATCAGCAATGGTAAGATTTCTGAGGGTGGGGCATTTACTGCTCTGGAAGACTGTATGACTGTCTTCAGGAATTTAGCAGCAAATATGTATATTGTTTTATAGGCTTTGGAAGTGACACTAAATAGCTTTGGAAGCTTGGAGATGTCAGCACAGTACAAACATCACTTTCTTTTACCTCTATAATGACTGCAATAGCTGTTGAAATTAAATTGTAAAGAGGATTCAGTCAGGGGAAATGTGTACATAGTTTTTTCTATAGAGTATAGAATTGGGAAATATGCAGATCTATATGAATCCTTGCTACTTTAATATGTTTGTACATTTGTGTATTTTATTAAAAAAAAAAGATGTGGTGCTCCTTCCTTTAGATTTCTGCTCCAGCTTGACTGATCAGCAAAACAACCTTTATAAAGTGTGTCCATCTCTGCCTGCGAACGAGTCCATGCTTCCCTCCCAAGACTTGTCTCCTTGCAAGCCATTTTCTCCTGTTAGTGAGATGAGCATCAGTACTTTGACCAGCAACAGCGAGGAAACTGCCAGCCCAGAGGACCTACCAAGTGAGGCAGATGATGGACCCGAGTACCTGGCTATAGGAAACATGAGCCGCAGAGCGTCCAACCAGAGTAGTAATAGCTCAAATCTCTTCTCTAGCTCCCAAAAGTCAGAAACACCGGTTGAGTCCACTCCGGTTATCCCCAACCTCACACTGCTCTCTGTCCCTCGCCGCTCCAGTTTCTCAGAAGGTCAAATGAGTAATGGAATGAGTCATGTCAAGAAGAGCCACATGCGCTCGCTTTCAGACACGCGTGTTGCCATTGGAAAAAATAAAGGTAAGAGAGTGCCAATATTAGCGTTGTTATTTTAGAGTAATTTTACTAATTTTAACTGCTCTGTTGCCAAATGTTTTTATCTAATATCGATTATGCATCGGTTTGAACAGAGCCCTCGTGTTATATTTTATATTCTTTTGTCAGTAATGTATTTTCTTACTTTAACTTTTTGACTGCTGGCACTAGGAGGTGATCGGAATATCACAATTATAATGGAGCATCCTGTGGCAGGTCCAAAATATTTTATAATTGAATAGCAGAAGCACTGGTGCTATTGGTACAATACATTGCTAATATACTATAATGAGATGCATAATACAACACTGTTGTATTGGAAACTTTTGTTTTTTGTGCTTGATATAGCCACCCTGTAGTGATGTAAAGTTGTTCCTGAATTGTAATTAAAATAATACAGTTCAGCCAATGAATTCACTTTTTATATTTGATAATTTTTAACATATTTTCAATTCAGTCCTCAAATTATTATTACTGTGATTTGCAAATCATTGTTATTCATTTCTTATTAATTTGGTATCTGATTCTCTACATTCAGATTTCCAAATAACTCATACCAAGCAAATTTGAAAATTAAGTAGTTAAAAGTTCCCCACTCCTGCCTCCTCCTACTCGCTGTATCTATTACAGCAGGCCAGCACATGCCTGCAGCCAGCCCCACATTGTCCTCTCAGCTACTAATAGACGGTGCTAGGAAAGTATGATAGTTCATCTGTTTTATTCTGGAACACAAGGCGTTTCAGTTAAAGTTCATCAAAGTTGTCATTTTCCTGCACACCATGTATATCAGTCATTATGCCAGATGTTTTATTTATTTGTTGGTTTTGTTCAGTATTTAATGCGTTAATCTGAGTTGCCTTATTACAGTAACCACATTGTTATGTGGTCACATATTTGTGCCCACTCGTATTATTATACAAGCAGGGCCCTGAGTTCATGCATATGATTACATCAGCAGTAACCTTCCTTACAGGCCACAATACTCACTCACTGCCTGGGCTTCCCCTCATCACTCTTTCTGTCTCACAGATTCACACACACCACACATTTGTTTGAAGCACTTATACCCTTTGGAGGGTGGTTAATGTGAATGATGGATTGTATTCAAGGGCTGCTCTACTTAGATAACAAACTTTGTTTAAAATGCAGCACTAAGCTCCAGGAACACTTTGATTATGGTTGATGCAATGTACATTAAATAGATTAGTATTAAATGGAG
The DNA here is from genome assembly GCF_038048845.1 of Mixophyes fleayi. NCBI lineage: Eukaryota > Metazoa > Chordata > Amphibia > Anura > Limnodynastidae > Mixophyes > Mixophyes fleayi. Next base: position 132,641,919 of record NC_134404.1, on the reverse strand, counting down.
TTCAGTGAGTTAAACTGAAAAACAGTCATACCTTTCTATGTGCCATTCGCTGGATCAACCGGTTTTGCTTAATACCTGTACTGGCCCAGTTTTGTACTCTCGCTATTTGCCAGGCCTAGAGGGTGTCTATGCTCTTTCTCTGTAAACTTTCCACTAATGTGAATTGAATATTTATAGGGGAGGGGCATTAACACCCACTAAGCTTGTTTGAGACCATTGTGGCTGGAGTTCTTTTTATAATAAAAATAGCATAAACAAGTGGTGCATTTCAGCTATACAGCAATATATGAGCCAAAATAATGATTTGCAAAACATTATGATTAAATTTGTGTTTAATTCATGTATCCAAACTAGAGTTCTTTTAGAATTGAGGCAGATTATTAATTCACTTTATAGTGGTAAAGCAATATTTGTACAAACCATATTAGACCAGTGCTTCTTTTTATTACCTTTTGTATGTTGCATGTTTGGTTTATAGAAGATTTTCTTTTTTTCTTTTTTTTCTTCCTCTACATGGTTTTCTGCTGTTTTGTACATTTTTTTTTTTTTGGAAGTGAAGTACATATTTTATTTTGTTCTATTATTTGTAATTGAACTGAATTTAATTCTCTTGTTTATAGTGTATTGACATGTTATATGATCAAAATGTGTCTAGGCCAATTGATTTATCTTATTTTAAAAATTTTGTTCATTCTGTTTTTTTTTTTTTTTGGTTATACAGTGTAGTGTCATTTGCATGTATCTCACTGAAGGTATTGTGGTGGTATCTTCTAAATGGAGAAAATACATTGAATTGCTTTAATTTTGTCTACCTCCTCCCTCTCTCTGTAGAATCCATTTGTGATCTCTCTAGAAGAAATAATACAGCAGTTAATGGAACAACAAATACCAGCTCACTCTATATAGATTACGGTATGTGGTACATAGGATGTTATTGAAGATGCAGGGACGAGATACTTCAATTTTCTTTGCTTCAAAGTATCTTTGCTTCTGCAATCTCCTTTGTAGCTCTCTTCCCTAAACAGCCTGCAATCCTCTCCATTCTCGTTCTGTAACAGCCTGCACTCTCCATTCTAACTCTCTAGCCTTACATCAGCTCTACCCCAGTAGAATACATTTCTCCTCCATTTTAGATTTAAAAAAAATAAACCCAGTTATATTTAATCCACCTGTGTTCATCACTATTTATTTAGTTGAAGCGCATGAGAGAGAGAGGAGATGGAACCTCACAAGAATCCTTGATCACTGTGAAGGAAATGCATTAGTGTGCACACATTGTTTGGCATATCCATGACAGGACAGTGTATATGCCATTATTGACGACTTTTAAAACCTCCGGTTTGGGAGACTATTTGTCATTGTTGTCAGTTCCTGCCCCTTTGGATCTTGGGACATTCTAACCACTGAGCCACTGTGCTGTCCAGTGAATGCTGGTACATTTCTATTGAGTATACTGATATTGTATCATCTATCTTTTGCAGACAGCTCTCAATACTTGAGTGCAACTGATGGGATATTTCGAAGGCCTTCAGAGGGGCAATCATTAATCAGCTATCTTTCTGAGCAAGATTTTGGAAGCTGTGCTGACTTAGAGAAGGTATAGCGGAAACTTAATTGATGTTTTTTGCACCCATGGGTACACTTGTGGCCTCATTAAGACTATTTTTAACAATGATAACATGGCAAAAAAATGTTTTTCCACCTAAAAATTCTATGTTAATTTTTGATTATTTGCTGACTTAAACAGTCAAACTGTAGTGTAAGGACATGTAATTATTGTTATTATTATTACCTTTTATAAGGTGCCACAAAGGGTTCATGGCTATACACATAAGGGGTGAAGAGAGCACACATTTACAGTATTACCCAATGCACAGACAGCTGTGACTAGTACATAATTACACTATACATTAAACAATGACCAGTCAGCTACTAATTAACAGAGGACATAGTATTGTAGATTAAGCTATTGACAAAGCAGTGAGTATAAGGGATAAGTATTCAGTAGAATTTGCAGGAGCATAGTCTCAAGAAACGGGCCTAGAGGAGAAGGTGCAATGAGTAGTAGGAAAACATAGGGGGCCGAGGGCCCTACTCGTGAGAGCTTACATCATTAGAGGGAATGGATAGTCACAAAAAGGTGGCACTGAGTGGGGGAGTAGAGGTGGTAGCAGAGGAGTTAGAAGAAGGAGGGCTGAATGAAGAGAGAACATCTGATGTTTCAGTTGTCATTGAATGAACTTCACCTATTTGTACTCTGTGTAGGAGAATGCTCACTTCAGCATTTCAGAGTCTCTTATAGCGGCCATTGAGCTCATGAAATGTAACATGATGAGCCGTCGGCTTCAGGAAGAGGAAGATGACATTGACCCTGAGATCCGGGAGCTGAAACAGAAGATTCGTCTACGTCGGCAACAGATCCTAACCAACAGGAAGACATCAAGCAATGATGAACAACCCAGCAGTAAGCATCAAGTTTAAGAGAGAAGCAGAATACAGTCAGGTTAACTTAATCAGATTGGCTGCTGCCCATAGCAATCCACAGATTTAATGCAAATATATGTAATGTAAGCTTAGGTTTCAGCACATTGTGCTATTTGTAGATGTTCTCTGAATACGATGACCAATCATTAACTCTACTCAGTTTGCCATTTTTGCCAGTTTGCCATTTTTATCACATAAATAGTAGGAAAGTTAAGAAAAACTATTACTGACTATTTAGAGGCAAACAAATTACCAGATCCAGCGCAATGTGGGGTTGCTGCTGCCAGATCATGTCAAACAAATCTAGTGGATTGTTGATTTTTTTTGGCAAGGTATTTGAGACCACAATAAATTTATTCTGAGGCTGAATGTTTGTATTTGACACACAATGGTGGAATGGATAAAAGTTTAGCTAAAGGACCGGAGAGTGTGTTGTAGTCAATGGTGTGAGATCAGATGAAATCCTGATAACCAGTGGCGTACTCCAGGGGGTAATTGTATCAAGCTGAGCGGGTTTGAAAAGTGGCGATGTCGCCTATAGCAACCAGTCAGATTCTAGCTATCAATTTGTAGAATGTACTAAATAAATGATGGCTAGAATCTGATTGGTTTTTCGAACCCGCTGGAAATCTCTCCGCTTGATACGTTTACCCCCAAGAATTAGTCCTGGGTTCTGTGTTAAATTTATTCATTACAGATATTTCTTGTGGTCTACTAGGGAAGATAGTATAATTTGCACTTGATGCAAAGATTTGTGATAGGGTGGTTGACACTCCAGAAGAGGTAAAATAAATGTGTACTGATTAAGAGAAAATAGTGTAATGGACTAAAGTTTGGAATTTTGGATTAATTTATATATTGATGTTGTTTGATTTATGTGGGGGACAACAGCTTGCAAGCAAAATACAGACTGGTTATGTATTGCCAATAACAAGGAAAGAGATCTTGGAACTATAGTTTCAGATGATCTGAAGGTTAAGCAAGCAGTCTAGTCAAGCAATGGGAAAAGTTAATAGAATACTTTATTGTATGGGAAGAGGAATTTGTGGTAGGTCACTGGTAAGACCTCCCCTTAGTACCATGTACAGTTATGGATGCCCTGTCTCCAAAAAGACATTAATGAAAATTTCTGGGAAGGGCTACTAAATTGGTGCATGAGCTGCATAACAAAACTTACATGGAAAGACCAACATCTGCACATGATTAGATGTGAGAAATATTCAAATACATCAGATATAGAGTTCAGGAAGGTAGTACAGTGCAGTAAAATAATTAAAGAATCTATGGGGGCATACATATTGCTACTGCTATTGCTTAGAAAAGAAGTTTTAAGAAAAAAAAGACTAAACCCACCCCCTTCCCCTCTTTACAAGCAAGCAAAATAAAAAACATGGCAAAGGCAGTCTAGATTACCATCTAGGTCAGGCCTGTCTAACCTGCGGCCCTCCAGGTGTTGTGAAACTACAAGCCCCAGCATGCTTAGCAGGTAGACAACCAGTTGATAGCTGGAAAGGAATGCTGGGACTTGTAGTTTCACAAACATCTGGAGGGCCGCAGGTTGGACAGGCCTGATCTAGGTTTTCTGGCATCAAATTCTATGTTTCTATTGCTTGTACTGGTTTTGACTGATGGTTGTAGGTTAACCGACACATAGATGAGAAACAGTTGATGGCTATTTAATATAGTGACAGTGTATCAACAGTGCGTGAAAGTTTCATCTTCTCCGTCATACTTGTTTTATGGCTTTCTATTACAGGCCTTGATGTAATGGTCTGTAGTTCTGAGATAATTTCTCATGACTCAACTCGCCTGTCGGATTCTTGTACTGTAGAGGAGTTTGAAGGTACGTTTTTTTTTTTTGTCATACAAATATTAACAAGCTCCAACAATGTGTTCAAACGGTTTAATGAAAGGGTGTTAAAATCCAAGGTGTCAGTGCTTCTCTAATACCCTTTCCAGCCCAGTACTTTAGTGTATGTCACACAGGTTTTATCATGCAGACAGAAATTCTGTATCGACCTTAAAAATAGTACTTCCACATAAAGCCAGTGTGACAATGTATTGCCGTATCTGTGGATTATGTGCTTGTTGCGTAACCTGCATCATGCTGTGTGCTGCACATGTGAAATAAGAACACTTTAAAATCTGCTAGGTAATTTAGAGATGCATGTAATGTGGGTAATCGACATATTACTACTATTACTAGATACAGGTGAAATAGCCCTTGGTTCTCATTGCGCAGTGCACCACTATGCCAGTCATAATGACACCCGCTCATTTTAATGAGGAGCCAAGTGAGCTTACTGTTACAAAATACACTGTTTTGTCTACATAATAATAACCTTTGATTTGCCTGACATTGACATGATTGTGTTTGAATCTTATTAATGATAGGGGTAAAATTATATTGATACAGCTGAGGGGGAGGGAGTTGGGGGGGTTGAAATTCAGAAGAAAACAATGTCAATAATCTGATGTTAAAATGAAGCATCTATTAAATCAAATTACTATTCAAATTGCCAACTCGACTCATTCTTAATCATAATAATAGAGGTAATTGTGAAGAGAGAGAGTTAAGTATTAAAGAAGGGAAATTAATGAGACTCCTATTGAATTCTTTTTCCAAATCAGAGAATGCGGCTCTCTCATATACAGAGTCTCCATCAGCTCCGCTTTCAGTTGCAAAGTCCATCTGCCCAATATGGCCCTTTTGCCAATGTAACAAAAACTGTCAATAATGACAGAATCTGGAGGTCTTTTATATGGTCCTTCCAGACGTCAGAGCAACAAATATTAACGCCTTAAAATGGGGACTTTATTGTAAACAAAATGTAAAATTTAGAAAGGTAACTTTTATTCCAAAATTTGTAAATTTTTGGGCATGTCCCCAAATTATGTATTAGTGTAGCATCAGATATCCAACATTTTCGGGCAAATGCCCGATTCCAATTATATCATGTCGTCTCTGCATCTGAGATATGTATGCTCTATTAATTGTTTGTTTTAATATGAACCTCTTGGAGTCTTGCGAAGCTTAGGGCCTTCATTGTATGCTCCATATTAAGTAGAATCTCTCTAAGAGGGCGGAGATCTATAAGATCACGTTTACAAGAATCCCAAGTTTTAGACCACACAGAATTTATATCTGCATTGATCAAATCTATATATAAATATTTAATCTTGAATTTATGTAATCTGAAAAAACCTACAATAGATCCCAGGTTAACCATATTATCATCATCACTTTGTATTCACATTTGTTATTTACTTATAATATAGTGGCGAATTTGTAGATATAGAAGAAATGGGTGTATGGAAACGCATGCATCTCCCATAGCTGTTGATATGAATACATAGCACCTCCATGAGTAAAAATGTTTTTTACTGCTAAAATGCCCTTCTCTTTCCAAAACCTACAAGTCTGGTTATCAAGCGAGGGGGTGAGTTCTGGTTTGCCCCACAATGGCAAGTACTTTGTAAATTTTGGATCATTGCTCAGCTTCTTATTTATTGCTAACCAAGCGGTGTATGTGTCCCTGATCAAGATATTATGTAATTTCGTAGACTGAATCTTCGCCTTGGGAAGATGAAGTAATACAGCTGGTGCGTGAGGAAAAAAAAATAATCCTCTTCCAGAGATCCATTAGTAAATTGTTCTAAGTGCAATAGCCAGTTTGATATGTATCTGTACATGGCCTTTCTATTGATAGCTTGAATATCTCCAGTTCTCCTTTACTTTTAGGTAAGGTGAGTTTTTGTCTTGCTGCCTTTTTTTTTTTTTTTTTTTTTTGACGCCGTATAAAGTGACTAAAGATAGTAGCAAAAAATGACATATTGAAATGTACTGACTGCTTTGGGGAGCATCAACATGGGGTATGAAAGCTTGGAAAAAAATTAGACTCTTGATAATTGCTACCCTTCCCATCAGTGACCCTCGCAAATGTTTCCAGCTGCTTAACTGTGTTTGAATCTTATTAATGATAGGGGTGAAATTATATTGATACAACTGAGGAGGTGGGAGTTATTTGCATCCCTAGATATTTGATGTATTCCCAATGGTAAAACTTGTGCTCAAAGTCATGTTGGGGTTGAATCTTTGTTTGGGGGGGATGGCCTAGATAAAGTATTTTATCCTGTAAAAGAGCTAAATCTTTATATGACACCAAGAATTACCGGGGCAGTAGTTTTGGGTTTGGATATGAAGAGCAGCATACCGTCAGCAAACAGTGAAAGCTTCACTTTCCTATTTCGTACCATAATTCCCGAGAAAGATTGAGTCTGTCTAAGGGCTGCCACCAATGGCGAATAAAAGTGACGATAGGGAGCAACCCTGATGTGTCCCACTACAAATAGAAAAGGTTGTGAATCTGAGACCATTCACTACATTCTGCGTCAGGGGGGTTGTATAGACATTCCTAAGTACTTTGACAAATTGCACCGGGAATCCAAATCTAGAAAGATTTTCATAAAGGTGATCCCAATCACCATGTTGAAGGCTTTTTCGGCATCCAAGGAGAGAAAAAGTGTGGAGTAGTCTCCATCAGCTTCCCACCCTGACTGGAGTACCGTGTTAACCTTTCTGATATTGTACACTGAATTCCGCCCCCAATTAAAACCAGTTTGATCTGAGTGTATAATGGAAGGCAGAATTACTTTAACACATTCGATTATAAAATTTTAGCAAACATTTTTGCAGGTGTTCAAATGTGATATTGTCTGTAAGAACTAGGTAATTTCGTGTGTCTACCGGATTTAGGTAAATCTTTCAGTATTCATCATCACCATTTATTTATATAGCAGCACTAATTCCGCAGCCCTGTACAGAGAACTCATTCACATCAGTATTGCCGTGTTGAAATGAGGGGGAAGGTATATGTCTGTTATTATAGTATTATAGAAGATTTGTAAAGTTTTGGAAATTCGAGTGAGAAGAATTCTATAGAACTCTCCGCATAACCCATCAGGCCCCGGTGCTTTGTTAGATTTAAGGTGTTTCATTAATGATACAACGTCCTCATATGAGATTGGGGGCAGTTAAGGAAGTAATCTGCAAATCTGTGAGCTGAGGTAATTCAATCTGGGACCAAAAGTTATGTTTATTCTCTAAGTTGGGTGTATCCCGTGCGTAGAGTGTTTCATAAAATGTTTGTAGAATATTCAAGATATCATTACCTGAATATCTTATTATTCCAGAAACGTCACACAGGGAAGTGATATATGTGGGGTTTAGTTCCTTGTAATAAAGTAGAGCGTAAACGACTCATTTTGTTTTCATATCTATAGATTTGATATCTGCCTTTTTTTGATGTACTTATTCCCCAATTGTGTAACCACATTATCAAAGTGTATCTGTATCTCGTGATAATGTGCCTTATTGGTAGGATTTGGGGAGTGTTTCCACTTCTTAATAGCAGTCTTGAGGTTCCACACTGCTCTGTATTGCGCAGATGGTAATGAGAAACGTACAGTGGCATGAAAAGCTGAAGCCCACAGCAAATGATTAAACAGGTCGCCCCTCCTACCTTCACTTTGAACTCTACTTTTTAGGGAAAAGCTGGGCTGGAGATGTTTCCATCATACACCTTTGTTTTTTTAACACGCATGTGTGTGGAGAAAATATACCTGAATGTATGGTGTTGGGGAGCATTACAATGGGTAGTCATATGTATCGCACAAAATAAAGTAGCTTGGTATTTTTTTTTAAACTGACACTATAATTTTACTTCTTAAACAACTCTAAACAAATAACCCTTCCTGTTAATGTATGCATTGACAGTGAGGGTTATGCCAGGAATTAATGACCTGTTAAAAAAAATATACCCTTTACACATTTGTCTGATTCATATAAAAGAGCATTACAAACATATCGTTGACTGTGTGATTGGAGTGTTTTAGTAGTTTCATTATTATTTATGAGCTAATGAGATATCCTAATATTCTGCAATTTGTGTTTGAAAGATTTCCAGTCATTTGATTTGGGTGTCTTTCGCCAAAAGTAAATGTGCAGTCTTCATTTCCTCAGTTGAGTCCCATGACATGACATTTTTAAAAGAAAAAGTGCATTTATTTCTTATTTACAGTGGAGGCAGCCATAAAGCCATTTTTTCTTGTTCTATGTTTCTATTAACTGTTTGTTTTGCTTTTATTTAGACACGGACTTAAGGCAGTCCCCAAGCATCCAGCCTGTTCAGAGCTCCGACTCCATGTGAGTGTAAAATTTGATTCCGTTCATTACTTTTCTAACTTGTAATGTGATAAAAGTTTATACCGTAAAGGTGCAAATAATATTGCTCATATAAAAATGTAGATATTATCTGTTTATGCTGTCATAAGCAAATTGCTGTCCAACAAATAATTAAAGCTAAACCAATTCACATGCACACTTTTAGAACAATAAATGAAAACGCATTACCAGGTACCGTGCACAAAATCAAAGACTAATAGAACAAAATACATTAGTGTTCAGTAGGTAGTCTTCACACCTATGGCTATTATGTGCATAAAATGTAACTGTAAACCTATGTCTGTATGTGCAACCAAAGTGACACATACTCCATGAACAGAGACGCCACCACCTGCATCAAGATTGATCAGCTGATGCCTATATATAAAAAGTATTGCAGCAAAAAAAAAAATGCATGTGCTGAAAAAGTGTTTAAAAAGATAAAATGATGTAAAAGTACACAAAGTAATCCACAAGCACCTGTAATAGTTTGTGAATTATCAGATAATAGTACAATATTATAATTGGTCCCTGTTGGGGCAAGTTAACTGAGGGTAACAGTGGATGTTTGTGGTACTTGCTCCTGGATAAAAAGAAAACCCCACTTCCTAGAAAGTAGGGATAAATAAAAAATAAAGTAAAAATGTGAACTGTCAACCCCATGCTAAAAGCTTTTTCACAAGGCATAGCGGAATGTACCACATGCAAGAGAGGGAGGGAGGGGGAGGCAAATTCCCACATGTGAAATAGATAGTGAAAATAGTTAGATATCTGTAATGAAAATCGTTAAAGTATATTAAAGACATTTGATATTTTATGAGAAGATCTTGGAAACCATCAATATAAATGTATATTGTTGTATGTTTAAAGTGTCCTAGACAAAGCAGCTGGCCATACACATTGAAATCTGATCTTGTAAAAGCAAAACATTTGGGTGACCATAGCTGATTCAGAAATCTAAATCTGATTGTATTCAATCTACAATATGATGTAAAATGTGTGAAGCAATAGCCTTTCAAAAAATGTGATTGCAACTTGTATGCCAATAAAAAAAAAAAATGTAAAGATATAGTAATATATATATATATATATATATATATATATATATATATATATATATATATATATATATATATATATATATATATATATATATATATATATATATATATATATATATTAGTACATGCACATAGTTCCCTATGAGGTACAATTAATAATCTGGATGTTGCCCAAAGTATTACTTTTTTTAGATTATTTTAAATACAGAAATGTAAAGAAAAATGTTTTTTGTTTTATTGTTTTTTTTAAACGGCTAATGGGAAAAGAATAAATGTGCTTAAACATGAAGTTATACAGGCTCCACCTCCTACAGCAAATAGTTGAATAAGGATGGTCTTACTGAACAACTACCGAATATAATCTAAATATCAAGCCCTTATAGAAGCATAGTGAAATGGATCTTAATGTAAGCTCTTAGGGCAAGAAATTCAAAGACTTGTGCAAATGAAAAGGGTTCATCAGGGGAATTCAGTTGACCGCACGGTGCTGCAGTGTGTCTCTGGAACAATCCGCGGAGACACTTAGTGGCAGAGATTTTACTAAAATCTCTGCACATTTTCCCTTGTGTCCCGTAGATATGGAGGAAAAATGGGCTGAGGTATCAGTGCCGTATTAGTCGTCAAGGTGCGCAGCCAGACATCAAGGCGATGTCTGGTGGCAGATCTTGGCTAATTGAATCTGCCCCATAGAGTTTATTTTTCACTTTTGAGACTTTGGGGGAACCATCAACAGACCAAACACTTATACATGTTTAGTAAAATCCACTTATAAGAGTCCTGAAACCAAGTGATTGATTTTATCCTGGGGTCTTTTTCGCTAATGTGTTTATTTTGAGTAGTGGGAAAAATCATTTCAGTAGAGTTACAGAATATACTTCTGTTCTATGCCCACTGACTAATGCTATTAATGTGTAAGTGTGAAAGAAACGCCTCGAATGCACAGTAGATACAAATATTAAACAACTCCTTCATGTATTGTAAGGTAACTTTTATGGACTCAAAACACATAAGACATTTAAAATGTAGGACCCTTTGTTGAAAGCCCCAGATACAACCAATAGTCCTGTCAGCCTCTATTGCAAAATGCCCTCAGGTAGTGTGTAAGTGTTTGTCTAGTGTGTGCCAGTATTTATCATCATCAACATTTATTTATATAGCACCAGCAGATTCCATAGCGATTTACAATTGGGAACAAATAGTAATAAAGCAATACTGGGTAATATATACAGTGAGGAAAGAGGGCCCTGCTCACAAGTTTACAATCTTAAATTGGATTTTATTTCTCACTTTACTCATGTTATTTAATAAAGCAAAACATATATTTATATAGTAATATGCAAAAATAGCAATCAAATTTCAATTGGTTTATATCTGTAACATCTCTGATTACCGTATTTTATGACAGTACATTTAATTCCCTTTTACCTCCAGATTGCACTCCCTCCTTCACTCTAACTCTGCTGAAGCCGTCGCCATGGGTCTCCTGAAACAGTTTGAGGGGATGCAATTACCAGCTGCCTCTGAGCTGGATTGGCTGGTTCCAGAACAAGATGCTCCCCAGAAGGTAGGGGCTATGTCTTGGATTTATGGTCTGTTGTCCGTTATGAAAAACACCATCGTTTAACAGCTTGTTCTCCTCTGCAGCAATGGGTAACAGTCCTATATTTGTCATGGGGAAAAAAGTTGTATCTTATATGGACATATACCTTCTGCTGCTAAACATGAAAGCCACAGATGATGTAAAATATGGTACTTGGTAGAATGTGGCATACAGAGAAAAAAAAAAAAAGAAATACACACGGTCTTCCACTTATCTGTTTCCAGCTCTCTAATAACTTTCTCCATAATCTAACATTGTTCCCTCTGTAATTTTTGGAACTCCATTTACCACTTCTAAACCGTTTCATGTGCATATTGATATCTGCAGTCACTGTCATTGACTTCATCATCATCATCTTAGTTTATAAGTCGCCACAGAATCCACAGAGCCGCACAATCAACTAAATATAAACATAACCATATACAAATAAGTAAGGGGGGGAAGAAATAATAGAATCAGTAAAAATTCAAACAAACAATAGAGAAGGCAATTTCATTGGAAGCCACCACTAGAAAAAAAGAAACCTTTGCAAAGAGGAGCAGGTGACAGGAGGCAGGTAGGGACAAGCTCATGATGGCCAACATTCAAGAGAGGCAGGGAAGCAAACTGATATTATAGGGGTGAAGAGAAACAAGTGGAAGAGGTAGGTGAAGCGGGAGGAGGGAGTTGTTTCGGATGGGGAGTGGTAACAAATGGAGACAATAGGGATGGAGAGAAATGAGTGGAAAGGACAGGTGGAGCATAAGGAGGGAATTGTCTTTTGTGGATGGTTGTGAGTTAGGCAAGAGTGAAAAGGTGAGTTTTGAGGGAGCATTTGAAAGAGATTGAGGATGAGTACGATCAGGTGGGTCAGCGAGTTCCGAAAGGAGCAGCGCGGGTGAAGTCCTGAAGGCGGAAATGTGAGATGGTTATAGGAGAGGAGGTGATACGAAGGTCAGAACATAATGGGCTAGTAGGGGAGTATTTCTTGACCGGTTCGGAGCTTTAGGAAGGGAAGGCGCTTAAGAGGGCTTTATAGTTAGAATACAATTCAAGTTGCTTACCCCTTAAAGAGTATGGAGGGCTTTGCAGAGAGGCACATCAGAAGAGGAACAGTGTGAGAGAAGTATTCGTCAAGCTGCTGCAGGGGCAGCCAGATTGCGGGGTGGGGGCAGATGTGTGGCCAGGCAGAAGAAGATTGCAGTAATCAAGGACAAGGGCATGAACGATTCTTAGTAGCACCCAGGGAGAAGAAATGTTGCAAAGGTGGAGGTGACAGGATTTTGTGAAGGACTTGTGATGGTGAGAGAAATTGAAAGCACAGTCGTTAATAACCCCAAGGCAGTGCACACAGGGAACAGGGGAGAGGTTCAAACATCAACCTTAAGGGAGACGGGAGGAGGGGATGTGACACTGGGCAGTGGAAAGACGAGGTACCATCGGCCATCCAAGTGGAGATGGCAGAAACGGAGAGATGTCTGTAGAGGAATGGTAGATTAGAGTGTCATCAGCATAGAGGTGATATTGGATTCTGAAGGAGTGGGTGAGTTGACTAAGAACAGTGCCTTGGGTAACCCTAACAGATACAGGGAGAAGAGTTGAGCAGGCACCAGAAGAGGAGACACTGAAGATACAATCAGATAGGTAGGAGGAAAACCCTGAAAGGATGGTGGCATGAAGGCCAAGGGAGAGAAAACTGTCAAGGAGAAGATGATGGTCAACTGTGTCTAATGCAGCAGAGAGATCAAGGAGCAAGAGGAAGGAGACGTGGCCCTTCGACTTGGCCAAGAGTAGATCATTAGTCACCTTGATGAGGGCAGTCTCGAACTAGCAGAGAGGGCAGATTATAAAGGATCAAGGAGAGAGTGCATGATGAGAAATTTTGTAGACTATTAGTTCCAGAAGTTTGGAAAAGAATAGGAGTAGGGGATATGGGGTGATAGCTGTAGGGACAGGCAGCATCAAAAGATGTGCAATGCTTGACAAGGCGGAAAGGAAAATGCTGGTAGAGAGGGAAAGATTGAAGAGAGTGGTAGGTGACAGCAAGCGTAGAGAGAACGGAGAAGGTGGGAGGGAACAGGGTAGAGGGAAGAGGTTGAAGGGAAGTTTGAGGTGAGGCGTAAGAGGACCTCTAAATCTGTGACAGGAGGCAAAGGGCTTTAGGAATGGGCTGAGGTGGGAGAAGAGCAAACAGTAAGGAGGAGATGTGATGTATTGAGTCATGTTTTCCCCTTGAAGTAAGAAGCAACGGCGGAGGAGTAGGAGCGGTGGGCACTGAAGGGAGTTGACGGTGTAAAATAGGTGACTGGTGTTGTGCACTGGGAAGAGAAGGTTTTTGAAGTCTGACTGTTCGCAAGAGAGAGAGGGCAGCGTGGTAGGAGGACAGGATGAATTTGAAATGGATAAAGTCGAGGTGGGACTCTTACCAGTGGTGGGGCTCAGGATTGGTGGAGGCAGTACCCGCAGTTGGGGGGAAAGGTGAGCTAGTGGGCAAGGGTAGATGGGGCAGTGAGGAGGCTGGCGTTGGATGCAGGGGAGAGAATATGTGGCTGAGGGGAGGAAGGAATGCGTTCGGCTAGGGTTTCCCAAACCCAGTCCTCAGGGCTCCCTAACAGTGCAGGTTTTCTGGATCACATGTGACATAATTGGGACCACCTGTGGATCTGTTACAATGTGTCAGTCAGTAATGAATACACCTGTGCTCCAACAAGGAGATATGGAAAACCTGCACTGTTAGGGAGCCCTGAGGACTGGGTTTGGGAAACCCTGCGTTAGGCTAAGGAGTTTTGGAGTAGGGATGTTGCAGAAACAGTGGAAGGTCTTAAAAAGGAAGGGGGGAGAGCAAAGAGAACAAGGGATAAGGAGGGATGGTGTGAATGAGACAGGGGAGAGAGTACCAGAGTTGAGAAAATGGTGATGGTAGGAAGAAGGTAGTACTATTGGATACTAGGGGTGAAGAAAAAGTAGAGATGGAGATGGTAGGAAATGTTGAGAGGGAAAGAGATTAGGTGGAAGGTACATGTAGGTAATGTCTGATGTAAAAAAGAGGACAGACCTCTTATGTATGTAACTGTAGGGTATAGTGCTAGGTGGTTAGACAGGAAGCAAAAGGGTAGTGAAGGGAAGGCCCGATTTGTTAGATGGTTAGGAAGCTGAAGTGGGCATTGCATAATGGCAAATGGGGACTACAGTATATGTAGAAAATATACAGTCATGGCCAAAAGTTTTGAGAATGACACATGTATTGGTTTTCACAAAGTTTGCTGCTTCAGTGTTTTTAGACCTTTTTGTCAGTTGCTATGGTATACTGAAGTAAAATTACAAGCATTTCATAAGTGTCAAAGGTTTTTATTGTTTATGCACAGAGTCAATATTTTCAGTGTTGACCCTTTTTTTTTTTTTTTTTTTGAAGACCTCTGCAATTCGCCCTGGCATGCTGTCAATCAATTTCTGGGCCACATACTGACTGATGGCCGCACATTCTTGCCTAATCAATTCTTGAAGTTTTGTCACAATTTGTGGGGGTTTTATTTGGCCACCTGCCTCTTGAGAATTGACCACGAGTTCTCAATGGGATTAAGGTTTGCGGAGTTTCCTGGCCATGGACCCAAAATTGATGTTTTGATTCCTGAGCCACTTTATCACTTTTGCCTTATAATAAGGTGTTCCGTCATGCTGGAAAGGCATTGTTCGTCACCAAACTGTTCTTGGATGGTTTTAGTACCATTGTATATTCATGGCTGTGCTTGTAGGCAAAATTGTGAGTGAGCCCAGTCCCTTGGCTGAGAAGCAACCCCACACATGAATGGTCTCCGGATGCTTTACTGTGGGTATGACACAGGACTGATGGTAGCGCTCACCTTTCTGTCTCCGGACAAGCGTTTTTCCAGATGCCCCAAACAATCTGAAAGAGGATTCATCAGAGAAAATAACTTTAGCCCAGTCCTCAGCAGTCCAATCCCTGTACATTTTGCAGAATATCTGTCTCTCCCTGATGTATTTCCTGAAGAGAAGTGACTTCTTTGCTGGCCCTCTTGACACCAGGCCATCCTCCAAAAGTCTTCACCTCACTGTGCGTGCAGATGCACTCACACCTGCCTGCTGCCATCCCTGCTGCCATCCCTGAGCAAGCTCTGCACAGGTGGTGCCCCGATCTCGCAGCTGCATCAACTCTAGGAGACGGTCCTGGCGCTTGCTGGACGTTCTTGGGCACCCTGAAGCCTTCTTCACAACTATTGAACTTCTCTCCTTGA
This sequence comes from Mixophyes fleayi, assembly GCF_038048845.1. NCBI lineage: Eukaryota > Metazoa > Chordata > Amphibia > Anura > Limnodynastidae > Mixophyes > Mixophyes fleayi. Next base: position 132,626,319 of record NC_134404.1, on the reverse strand, counting down.
AGTTCTTGATCTGATAAATTGTTGATTTAGGTGCAATCTTACTAGCAGCAATATCCTTGTCTGTGAAGCCCTCTTTGTGCAAAGCAATGATGACTGCACGTGTTTCCTTGGAGGTAACCATGATTAACAGAGGAAGAACAATGATTTCAAGCACCACCCTCCTTTTAAAGCTTCCTGTATGTTGTTCTAACTCAATCAGCATGACCGAGTGATCTCCAGCCTTGCCCTCGTCAACACTCTCACATGTGTTAACGAGAATGGCTGTCCCGATGTCAGCTGGTCCTTTTTTGCAGGGCTGAAATGCAGTAGGAAAGTTGTTTTTGGGATAAAGTTCATTGTCCTGGCAAAGAAATTAATTGCAAATCATCTGATCACTCTTCATGACATTCTGGAGTATATGCAGAGTGCCATCATAAAAACTAAGGCAGCAGACTTTGTGAAAAATAATATTTGTGTCATTCTCAAAACTTTTGGCCATGATTGTACTAGAAGAGACATGGAGTTATGCTGGAAGGAACACAGGAGTGCTGGGTCCGGTGAAGATAACTGAGGGGTAGTGGATAAAAGGTGGAAGTCAGTGGAGAGTTGCGTGCATAAAGGTGGCTAATCATTCCTTGGTGAGTTGTACATATATGCAGGAGGATGGTGGAGTCCAGCATGGAGTCTTGACTTAATCTTCATAAACTCTGACAACTGGCATTCCATACCTAAACTCCAACTGCAATTACCATCACTACCCCTCTCATCTGCTCTGATCTTTCCATCCCTATCTGTACATATTTGTAGCACAGTCTGTAAGAACTCCCCACAACTGTGCCCTTATTCCAGAATTCATTTATTGGTTTCCAGACATTCCGACAACTTTTTAAAAAGCGCAAAAAGATAAAACGACTTGCTAGAAAACTGAAACTGGTATGTGGAAAAGTGGAAATGCAAGGGCTGCATGGTTTCCCATTAACTAGCCAAAGAGTTGTGTAGCCACTAGCTTGCCTGTTAAACCAATGCTTGCCCATTACAAATTCCATGCACAGTAAAAGAATTTAATTCTGTAAAGTTTTTTTTTCTGCATATTATTTTTAATTTTTTTTTAAGATTAACAGTGGCGTAATGTAAATTTACACAGCTACTTTACTTGTTTGATCTGATGAGGATTTAGATGCGTGTTGCCTGCGCTCTGTTCCACCTTTGCATTGTTATCAACACGTTATTCTTTGCTCCAGCTTCTGCCAATTCCAGATTCCGTGCCAATCTCGCCAGATGACGGAGAACATGCGGACATATACAAGTTGCGCATTCGTGTTCGTGGGAACTTAGAATGGGCACCACCAAGACCACAGATCATCTTCAACATCCACACAGCTCCCACGTATGTCATAACATTGCAGATCTTGCCTTGGTTAGATTTAGAGCGATCTTGTGGCATTACTTATATCTATGCTTCCATTTTAACAGAAAAAAGGTGGCAGTCACAAAGCAGAATTACAGATGTGCCGGCTGTGGTATTAGAATTGAGCCTGGTAAGCTATTGCTCAGTATCTCTGTTTTCTCAGACTTTCACAGTGTTATACTGTATTTTTGTATGAAAACTCCACTACCACCTAAAATGGTGAGCACGCGCTAGTGAACAAATCCATGCCCTGGGTGATTTTTTAAATTTGCTCCTCATAATGCTATTTTTATATAGGCCAGAGTCTAAACTATAGTATATTATTGTACATACAGATTTGTGTCTTCACATAGGATAATGTTACTTGGGTTTTTTTCATATGACAATTTATTAGCCAGAATCTACATCTTCCCTCAGTTGTTTTGAGACTACTAAAGTACCTCTTGTGTGATAGGAAAATCATGTCTCCTTTTCACTGCTATGTGGCCTTCTACTAACTTTAAAATGCCAGACTCTGGCTGGACAAGCACAACATTATAAAGCATTTGTGTGGCTTCACCCTTTGATTGCATATTCTGTCTGTTTTCTCTCATCAGATTACATTAAAAGGCTCCGTTACTGTGAGTACTTGGGTAAGTATTTTTGCCAATGCTGCCACGAGAATGCCCAATCTGTTATTCCTGGTCGCATTTTACGGAAATGGGACTTTAGCAAATATTATGTCAGTAACTTTTCCAAGGACCTTCTCACAAAGATTTGGAGTGATCCACTGTTTAACCTGAATGATGTCAACAATGCAATGTATCGAAAAGTGAAAGCTCTGGAGCAAGTCCGGGTAGGTGTTGCTTCCTGGTCCGCGTGAGGCCATTATAAACTGGTCAGACATGTAGGAATTTTGCATATGTAATATATATCTTTGTTGGACTTAATAGGGGATGTTCATTGTTTATTATTACAGCTATTAAGAGTTCAGCTGGTGCATCTGAAAAACATGTTCAAAACTTGCAGACTTGCCAAAAGGTGAGAGGTACATTTCAAATATTGGGGGTGCTGTTCCATAGATACAGGCGGTGATAGGTTTGTGAAATGAACCATTTTCTTTATCATCTCATCTCAAATGGTTATGTTTGTGTTATTATGTAGCCCTTTTGTCGTCCAAGTCGTACCACAAATCTCATCTCATTTTTTTTTTTACATAGCATACTGGAATTATACGATTGTGTACCTGGACACCTGACAGAAGACCTCCATCTCTTCTCCTTGAATGACCTTGCTGCCATAAAGCAAGGGGAATTGGCTCCACGGTTGAAGGAATTAGTGAGGCTTGGAACCTTGCATGTTGATAAATGCATGGTAAATATCTACAAAATAACATTATCTTTGAACTATACAATTCTAGTGATTATACTGAATGTTCCAATGTCACAGACTAAAAATACATACATTAACTGCAAAGAGCCTATTTAAAGGTTTTTATAGAGAGGTGTAATTGTTTTGGACCTTTGTTGCTAAGTCCACATTTTAGATATCTGAAATGTTAATTAATGTTGTGCTCTAATTTTCTGGCACTGCCAAGCCTATAGGCTCACTGTCTATTATGTTCCTGCCCTGTAGCTGTGCCAAGCCAAGGGCTTCATATGTGAATTCTGCCAGAATGAGGACATCATCTTCCCCTTCGAGTTGGCTAAGTGTCGACGATGTGAAGGTATGTTCCACAGTGGACAGCAACCTTGCCATGTGATTTAGCAGTGACCTAAATCTGTTGCTATAACATATTACAATGTATGCACAAGATTCAACATACAATCCAAGGATAAATGGAAAAATTATAAAACCTACATTGAGTATGAATACTGACCTGAGTCTGACCTAGGCAAGTGTCAAGGCTCTTGTGAAAGTAGCCAGGTCCAGAGACAGATAAAATTTCTGAGTAGTTTGTGTATTCAGAGGCGTTGGACTTAGCCAGGCTGAACGAGCAGAGGTGAGAACTCGGATCCTGTGAAAATGCCAGGTCTCGACATCCATAATTTACTTAGGTGAAAATGATATTCCTAAGGTGGGGTGTGAAGAGCCAACAAGAAATGGTTTAAAAATCCTTGTATCAGTAGTACAGTGTTCATTTCTTTGAGGGGGTCTATCTTGACTGAAATGTGCCAGTCTTCACAATGTGTACACCTCACACGCCAATCCCTGAACTTGTAAGTAGGGACTCTGGCTTTTATTTCCTATTTAATTTTCTGAAACTCATTTGTGCAGCATATTGTATGTCTTTGTTAATTTTTGTAAATAAGCCTTGGAAACATTTTTCAGATGAAATAAATTTAATCTAGTGTGTTCTCTGTGATTCTTTGTGAACTCAGGGAGGCTCATGCTACATGTGTATGTGATTTAAGTGTGAAACATTAATAAGTGGTTCTGGTGAACATAAGGACACCATAATAAATCGTTTGTGGTGCAAGAAAAGGTGTATGCATTGTTAAGGTGACGCCAGTCACGGACAGCTGTTCAGATTGCTGTATCTGGGACAAGCTGGGCGATTGTTACAGATGGGTTAAGTAAAAATGCCCTCAGACTATAGAATATAGCACATTTATTACTATTACTACACACTCAGAATATAGCACATTTATTACTATTATGCTTTAATGTAATCTTGTAAATTCCGTCATTTAATTCTGATATGTATGCGATTGTTTTTCTTTTCTTTTTGTTGTTTAGTATGTTTATAACTTAAAAAATTTCAATAAAAATACTGGATTTAAAAAAAAAAAAAAAAAAAAAAAAAAAAATGCCCTCAGACAATATATAGAGCTGTTTCTACTCTTCCCCTTTCTGTGAATGACTTACCAAGCTTTCTCTGAAAAATATAAACATATCAAGCATAGGTGGGAAACTGGGATGCCATGGAGTATTTAGAGCAAAAAGCATTAATGGTAACTATTATTCACCATTTTTCCTCATCAGTCCTCCATGATACATACCAATGGGATGTACCCAAGCAATACAATAGAGGGCTATAAAAAACAAACCAGATCAGCCACATATGTTGCATATTCAAGAATGTATTCAGTGGCTATGTGGAGAATGTCTCCCCTAACTGAGCGTTAATAGAAGATAAGACATCCAGATGATTGTGACTTAGCAAATCTATCCAGCTGCTTTGCACATCTCTGTTGCTGAAGCTTGAGACCTTCTTACCCAAGATGCTACTACTACTACTCGTGTTGAGTGAACTCTCAGAATCTCTGGCACCATTACACCTATCGGGAAATTGCTTGTTTAGTAGGGGCATATCCTTTTAGAGTTCCTCTAGGCATCACAAAATGTTCTTCAGTATTTGTAATTTTTTCTGTCCTGCACAAATATATAGAGATTGCACTAACCAAGTCTGAGTGCAGTTCTCTTTATTTTTCATCACTAGGCTGTAGACAAAAGGATGGTAGCAGAACTTTCTGATTAATGTGGAATGCATATATTACTTTTGACACACATTGGCTTGAATGTGAGTAGCACTGTATCTGTGCCTGTAATTCTCTGGATAATGTGGCCAAAATGAAAGGATTGTTATCATTTCTGCTTTCTTTATCTCTTTGAAGCCCAAACTTCTATTGTTGGGTGGAACACTTTCTGATGCAGTGCCTCTGGATGAACTTGTTTCTGTCTGAAGTAATCGGCTACTATGTTCTGTTTGCCTGCTACATGCAACGCTGACAGTGACTTTAGATTTCTTTCTGCCCAAGACATGATTTTGTGCTACTTCTCACGTTCATGGTTATGCTTCTACTAACTCCTTGGTGATTTATGAAGGCCACAACAGCCTTCTTGTATGTCCCTTTTAATTGAAGGCAATTGAGCACTTTAATTTCAGAGACATTCATTCTCTTTTCTTGGCCATGTTCCTTGTGCTATTTAATCTAGAAGATGGGCTCCCTAGCCTGCAATACTGGAGTCCGTTGTGAGTATTATTCACTCTGGCTCTGGAATCGACACTCCTGTTGCCTTTAAGTTTAGACTCTGCCACCAGCTGAAAGATGTCCTGGTAGTTCTTGGCAGTGTGATGGCATTATTCAGAGAAATCTGTCTGATCTCTTTGGTGGAGGAAAACATTCCCGATAATCAAAGTACTTTTTTTTTAGCATTATTTGGTGACAAGTCTGTAGTTGATGTGCCAGGGCCTGGAACACCTTTCTTTTGACAGAGATTCTTGGTTTTGTATAGTGTTTATCTGGACACTTTATCTGCTGTGATGGGATGATTTTTTTGCCTTGTTCACAATCCGTACATTTTCTTTCAAAAAGGAGGGTCACTTGAGCTCAAGAGAACTATTTGGGTGCAGTAGGAATATTCTGCCTGATCTACTTCTTGGGCCATAGCTTCTCATTTCTTTGAAGTATTGACGAGACGAGGAATATTAGAAATAGTGTGACTTTCGATCCTGTTGCAAGCGGTTAGATGTACTCCCAGATGAAGTTTGTATCATGGTGTCTAATTTATCTAGAGTACTGATCCCTCAAATGGGATATTGTCTACACTATTCTTTGACTGAGCTTCTGCTACCCAAGCGTGAAACCTGAGAGTTCTCCTATTCACTGCTGCTGATGTTATTGACCTTGGTATCCAAGGAGGCTTCACATAAAAATGATATGCATCTCTGCATAGCCGCAATACCCCAACATATATTGTTTGCTCATCTTCTTCGGGACATCTGAATAAAGTGTCTTTCCTGTAGTCTGAGCACTCTGGCCACTGAGGCTATGGTCCCTGAAATTAAAAACAACTGTCCACCTTGGAAGTTCATTCATCTCCATAGACTTTTATGTGTTTAAGCAAAATTTCCACATTAATCCACATTAAACATCCTAGATGCCTCTTTAATCCCATCAAGTATTAGAGTGGTTGTCCTACTCTGACTGTGAGAGTATCTATCTTCAAAAACGATACTTGTTTGAAACGTTGCTCTCTTTATACCTTGCATAGCACACAGATCCCCCTTGGTCACAAAAGATACCTTCTTCCAGGCTATATGTTCCTTAAACTGCTAAAGGGGCTGACCACCTCCTCCCCTTCACCTTTTTGCTTGAGAGCGACATATTGCACATTTGCTGTCCTTCCCTTCTACAGGCCCTACAATAGTACTGAAAGGAAATTGCTGTGTGCGGTTGTTCTCATGCTCCATCATTCTCCAGATGTGTGGCTGCTATAAAGCCTACCTACCTAGTTCTAGAGACGGGAAAAGACATAGGGGAAGAGTAGGAATTACCTTATATACTGGTTGGGGGCATTTTTACTTAACCTGTTTTTACCTAATCTAGAAGGGAATTTACCCGTTGTAATTGCTGCCCTGGAGGAATGAAGAGGAAATGGTTATTAATTGGCTGCTTCCATGTTCATAGTGGTGAAACCATTGCAGTTCTAATTGAGTAATAGATTTGTTGTATGTTGTAAAACTGTCTCCAAACTATATATCTTACCCACACTTTTTTCTCTCTCCACACCAACAGATTGTAAAGCATGTTATCACAAGTGTTGCTTCCGCTCTGACCACTGCCCAAAATGTGAACGATTGCGGGCAAGGAGAGATCAAATGGCCAGACTGAGCCTCGAGTCCTACAATTCTGAACAAGAGGAGGAGGAAGAAACATCACAGAAGAGGAATGCTGATTGAATGCATTTAAAAGAGCATATGGGGAGCTAAGAATTAGAAAGACCATTGTACTGTTAAAATGTGCAGGGCCATTAGAAGCATCATCAGCCATATTCCACTGCAGCTTGGGCAGAGGGGGTTCCTTGAAAGACACTCCCAAATAGACAAAGTGCATTTGCTACTGCCAACCGTTTCACTTCTTATCTTGATTCCAAAATCCATTCAGTTTTATTTTTTACTGGCAGCCAATCAATATTTTAACTCCTATTTGTATTTGGAAGCAATGTCATATTATAGTGTGGGATAAGGAACATCTTTTTGGAATACTGTATCTTGGGGGTAACTTAACTCTTGTGTAATTGTGACTGAGTTGCTTCCAGAAACCCCAGCTCACAGAATATCCAAAGTTGGACTTTCACATGTAGATCTGTTTGACAATGTTCACCCTATATTGCAATTAGGTGCTGCCAAATGAATATTCTGATCATGGCCATTAAGTGGGGGGGGGCAAATCTGTCACGGATCTGGTGTATGATGTACACATGCAGGTTCAGACACCATGTGATGTTCTGCAGCAGATTTGGGCAAGTCAAAGGTTGCCAATGATACACATGTTAGTATTATGTTTCCTTTAGCACAAGTTGGATAATTTAAAGTGCACATGTGGTGCTTTAGCAAGTTCTTTATCTAGAGCACACCTAGAAAAAATATAATTGCTTTATGTTCTTCAATTTGTCTGTAAGGTGAGCAGGTCTAGGTAATCTGTTGCTCTTCAGATGCCTTTAAACTACAACTCCCTTTATGGTTTTCTATTTAGCCTTTGGCAGCACATACTGGCAGTTTAATTTGGAACAATACAATTAAAGATTACTTAAACCTGTTGTAAACCTTAGTAATACAGTAACTGCTACATAACAGGGGGGACGGGACTAATCGGAGCAGATAAGTTTAAATATAAATAATGTTAACTATATTTTAAATGGGAGCCAAGAGCTAACTAGATTGAACTGACATTACCATGAGGTCCTTGGGTCACATGACTGTGTCCCGCTGTATTGCACTAATGTACTAACTGATTGTATACCCAATTACAGTATTGATTTGTCCAGTACAAAATATTGAGAAACTTTTATTGTCTATTAAAGTATATTTTATGTTATTTAAATATATGCACTATCTTATTCCACATTTAAAATGACTTATTTAGCTGGAGCCTCAGTGAGGATAGTTTGAAATGTAAATGATTAAAAAAAAATGTATGCTAGGTGGTGTTCTCAACATTCCATCTGATATGGCAGCTCTTGGAACACTCTCCTGTGTAAATACTGCAATCTGCTCTGCACTCACACTGGACTGACCATTGTTGGTGTGAAGGTGTCATGCAAAGCTATGAATACTTTGCTCATAGAATTTTCATGGAAGGCCTTTGAGCATCTCGTCACTGTACAGTTCATGAGAAAAACGCGTTGCATATTATCTGCTCCTAAGTAGTTATAGTGGGCTGTGTTTCCTCAGTCGGACTACAGTGTATCTGCAGTGCAGTTTAACACTCACTATTTAGAGAACAGTTTAAGGGTTTAAGTGCACTTCAAACAGTGGTGGCGGTGATTTTCATGGCACAATTAATATTAATAAGAATGTTGCTCATTCACTAGTAATGGCTTTACTGAGGCACATTGTGTATTGCAAGTAATTGTCAATGTGTTTGACTTGTATTTTTACAAGTCAAACACATTGACCTATACTTTACCAATCAAAGCAATTTCTCTGACTGCTTGTGACATCTAGCCTATTGAATAAATGAGGGTGACAGCCAAGGACACAGAATCAGCGTAAGATGTATGTGTAACCATCAAATGCCTCCCAATAGAATAGCATTGTGTAGAAACAGGTTCTATTTGTGGCAGTGATCTGGGGTTTCCTGAACAATATTTCTCAGTGGGAACATGCTGACTTTATTATATTTTTTTAAGATAATTTCAATCCCGAGTTGTTGTAGTTACTAATACATATTACAGGAGTGATGACATGAGACATTTAAAAGTACTTGTGGCAGTTACTACTTTTGTGGGCATTCTCGCTTTATATTAAAGAGCCGTTTGGTTGCTCTGTTCCTTCAGTTCTATCGCAAGATTTCAAACCTGTCTTTAGATTACTTACATTAACCCATATTTCCTTTGTCTCCTTACACATGTGCAATACTTAAGGCACCTTTCTTTTCATTGCCTTGATCGGAGATATGCAGAACATGCACTTGTTGTGGGATACCTGAGGACTGGTTTGAGCACCACCAAGTTAGATTTTTGTGCTCTTTACTTTACTACCTTGATTTCTTTCCACTTAGAGACTCAGCTGTTCTCTATACACAAGTTTTGCTGCTCATGCTTCAGACCTGTATAAAAATGTTGTAAAAAAAAAAAAAAAGACGAGTAAAATGCCTTCCATAAATGGGAAAGCTCACAGCTCCCCCTACAGGTTGTTACATGTTATAGCACTTTACTAAATTGCTGCTTTTTGGATACAGTTTGCCTGACCTACTGTATCTCCTTAATATAAAAATACCGTAATTTAATTCAGTAGAGAAGACTAGAAAAATGTTTGTTTAATGCTTAAGCTATACATCCTCTAACCAGTATCAACCATTTGTTATATATTTATGAAGATTTCAAAAGACTTATCAGCATAAGTAGTACATCTTGTTCACACTGACTGGACACTTTATGACACATTTTCGGCACTGCTGCTGCAGGCTCCAGCTAAATAGACCAGCATCTCAGTCCTATTGGTGACTGAAACCTGTACACTGTAAATGTCTGGTGATAGATAACCCTGTAAATACTTATTGTTCCAATTGTATTATGAAGCCTCATGTCTGTTGCACAAAATAATTGCAAATTTAAGTTTGTCCTAAATAAATGTATCACTTGAAAAAGAAAGCCCAAAGTTGTGTGTTTTTTATTGTTTGTTTAACTTTAGATTTTTATTGAAATATTTAACATTTAAATCATGGTTGTCCATGCCTGTAAATGTGGCCCAGCAGGAGTTTTGGTTGTGGCAAGGGGGCAGCGCTGGAAAAAAAAATCCTGCAAAAAAAAAAAGAAAATACTTACGTTGCGGTCACGTTAGCTGACGCTCCGGCTCCCTCCGGAAAAAAGTTTTTGCCATTTAATTCCCCAAACCCCACTAAGGGGCTGAAGCAGGTAAGTTAAATTGTAGCTGGTAATGGGACTACTGCTTTAATCATGATTCTGCAACGGGTTTCCTAACTCTTACTAACTTCATTTCCAAGTAAGTTTAATATGTTAACTATGTTTTCTACGTTTTTTTCGATGATCAGCTATCGTTAGTGTTAGTGTATTTTATGTGCGGCCCAAACCAACTCGGCGTCTTCCAATGTGGCCCAGGGAAGCTAAAAGGTTGGACACCCCTGATTTAAATAAAAATATCACATAAATAAAATACATCTTACAATATTTTCTAATATCGTAAATACCATAGTTGACTAGAACAGATTTTGTAATAATGGCAACCCAGATTTTTTTGTGACATTACTTATAAAACTTGAAGTAAATAATTGGGTGGTGAAGTTGCATTCCTAAAGTGATCAGGTGGAAATAGATTGTAATCTAGATGCACCCACACATTATTGCTTTTAACGTATTGCACTGTTCTGTGGAATTAGGGTGATGTAAATAAATCCTGGCTGGGTTGACCAGTCACTCAATTTTGACATTTCCATTCACTATGAGGTGAAATAGTAGTATGGAGCCTCATTGGATGTCAATGTTTAATTGTGCTGTTATACATTTATATTGAGCCTAGTAGTTTTATTACTGGTATACACAGCCATGTGGAAGGCCAAGAAACAATGTGCAAGTTACCACAAGACAGTAACCGTAGGACAAGACTACAAAATGTGTCAATAATCAACCCCTAAAACAAAATAGTGATACAATGCTACACAGACTATTAAGTTTTTGCTAAAACCACACAAGTAAATAGTTTTAAGATATCCTTGCCATTCTTTTGTAGTTAATCCCAGTTGAGCTTGTTTTTGACAAAGTCCTAATGCAATATGGTTGTTAGGCTACCGGTCTGATAATAAATTGCAGAAGTTGTGGAAGAGGTCTTTGTCTGTAGCAGCTGCCTTTCCCGCAGAGCTTTATGCGCTTGCAGGTACTCTGATGCCCCCAAGTCTTAACTCTAGATGTAGTGCAAGTTTATTAACAACACCACAGCGGCAGGGCCGGAGGAGGCTGTACAGATGGTAACGGATGGTCAGATGTAAGCCGAGGTCAGGCGTCTGAAGCAAACAGAGTAGTCAAATAACACGGCAAAAGGTCAGGGTCACCAGCACGAAATCGGGGTCACAACAGGAGGTCCAATAGCAGAGGGGCAGAGTATCCACAGGAACACTGGGACAAACAGGAGCAGGTCAGCAACAGACAGTATCCACGCTGTAACCGGCAGGGAGGCTAAGCCCTCCCTGCCTTAAATATTTGAGACAGCCAATCAGGAGCAGAGAATGAAATGGCATAATAAGCCCCCATTTGTGACTTAATAGCCACAGGTTTAGTAGGAGTCTTTGCATGTGCCCGGCTGCCCTGTGTTGCTGGGTCGTGAAAAACTGACAGCTCGGCATCCCGCTCGTCATGGAGACGTCGAACACCAGGGACAGAGGGGAGTGAGTTGCGGCAGTGCCGGCCGCCGCTGCGGTTCGTCACAATGGTCGTCATTTTGGCAAAACTTTCCCCACCGTTGTCTTATAAAATCTTTACACATTCCCCCTATGGATGCATGTGACCTAGAAAGGAAAATGCAGGAACATGCTGATGAGCAAGTTAGCAGAGCATCCACACTGCAGGTCGCCAGAGACCACCGTGTAGTTTATACTGATTATTCATCTAGCTCTGAATGGAGAATCCATTTGCATCTGGATATTGTCTCTTGCAGTATAAGAGACATGCAGCTACTTGCATACTGTCCAGTGAAATGGGCAGCTTGGCTTTAGCTGTTACATTTGCAGAGCCATTATTTTTGGAGATGAGCTCTGAATATTTCATATGTATTTGAGAGACAGCAGAACTGCATTTAGCAACATGGAAACTAGATGAGCATTAGTGGTGCCAGTAGAGGCCGGTAAACCTTTCTTTCCAGAGGATGCCACAATCATGAAGGACACTCCAGACATATCTAGATTCAGTGTAAATGTTGGTAGCAGCCCTTTGAGTATTTTAATAAGGACTATAAGTACCATGTTGTCAGACTTCTTTTGCAACAATTGAAACAGTGACTATCCGAAAGTACGCACCTAAAACTGTCTAATATGGAGGAGATTAAGGGCATGGGGCGGCGGTGCCTGCTATGATCCCACGTATGAACTGTTGGGAGAAAACACATCCCCCTTTTGGACAAAGATAAAATGTTTTTTTGTTAGTCTGGGAGGTCTAGGGGCGGCACTTGGGATTGTTTGAGAGTCACAGACTATGGAGGTCCAGTAAGCGATCTGTGTAGAGGGCTTTAGCACCAGGATTAAGGTGGTGGGCAAGGTAAACTTACTGAGCTAGTTAGTTTGGTGTGGCATACCTTGTGTCCCTTGCTGGCTAGGGCTAGCAAGAGGATTTGGAAATCTTAAAAGTCGTATGCATATGTCAGGTCTATACAGTAAAAAAGTCATCCTCATATTGTATGAGGGTGGACTGTAACATGACATTCTGGAGATCTGTTTGTAGGCCCTGATTAAAAACTGAGGTGCTTTCAGTGTAGCTTTGCTGTATTGTCTGCCTTTGAATGTAAATGTCAACAGATACAGAGAGGGTGCATTATTGAGATCTTTTACACTTTATACTGTGGTATTGGAGGGGATTTGGGCATATAGGGAAACAAAAGACTATGTATGTGTTAACTGCACTCGACTTACGTCACCCTCCAGGCTGCATTTGTACCCATGCCCTTGCGCACAGGCCAAATGTGCATGTTAGGTGGGAACAAGAACACCTTGCAACAGGAGCCACTGTTTAAGGTGGGGGAATGGTTATACCCTGGTCAATTTGAACAGTGACTGGGAGGGGTGACTTAATGAGGCCCAAAGGCCATTGATTTAACCCAAAGAGCTTCTGAAATTTTAAAACCTTGTGTTTAATAGAGATGAATGTTGGTGTATAGAGCATCCATGCCCCACAGAAAAATATATCAAGGGGGGGGATGATGAATTACATTCTCCAATGGTTTGTCAGTAACATTTTGAACTTCCTACAAGAAGGTTTAGATAGATGATTATCAGTAAGTACCTTCAAGGTACAAATAGCATTATTGGGAGCGTTACTAAATAAAATAACTTGCAACAAATATACATAGGATGATTGATTCAGGGAGGAAGAAATTGTGACCTGTATTCAGAACCAATAGCACCTTGGGACCTGAATCTACTAGATGTCTTAACAGATATTGAACCTCTTACAGAGATACCATTGAAAATTCTTACATGAAAAGGGACTTCTTTTTTTTTTAGTAGCAATCACATCAGCTAGAAGAGTGTCAGAATAACAAGTGTTAAGGGCGAAGAAGCCACTCCTAAACATATTCAAGGATAAAGTAGTACTACCAACTAATCTGGCATTTCTACCTAAAGTGGACTTGCAGATTCACATAAATAAGGAAATTGTACTCCCTTCTTTATGCGAAAAAGGGGAAAAGGAGCAAAAACTTCCAAATCTTGACCTAGTCAGAGCTACAAAAATCTACCTTCACAGAACAAAAATAAAGACAAATGTAACAACTGTTTGTATTAATTGAAGGTAAAAAGGCTTCTACTGCAAGATGGATCAAATCTTGTGCACAAGAAGCTTATAAAATTGAAGGACTCTCCGTACCAGAGGGCATTAAAGCTCATTCTACAAGAGCAATGGCCACATTCTGGGCAGAAAAAGAATCTGCATCAATAGAGGAACTTTGCAAAGCAGCCGGACGGACATCAGTACATACTTTTTCAAAGCACAATCGTATCAACATAAAGGTTTCTGGAGAAGCCAAGTTTGGCAGAAAATTCTTCAGTGCAGTTATATAAGAAAAATAAAAAAAAATTGTTTTGATAATAAAGTTCTTATACATATTAAGGTAACTCGTCCTAAGTAAAGTAACTGCTTGGGTATCGCCCATGAATGTGTGCTGCCATTGAGGAGGAAGAGGAAATCTGATAATTGTGTTTCCTTGACTACTCCATGGCAGCACACTGCCCATCCCTCAGTTACTATACTACGGTAATATGTTGAGATATACTACAGCTTTGAGAAAACTAGAAGACACAGGAAGTGGTGCAGACCATCTAGACATACTTTCTGGGAGGTGTCTTCTCTTCCTGTTCTGACTCTGGAGAAGGAGGAATTTACCCATCAACGTGTATTGACATGAAGGAGTCAAGGAAATACAATTCTCAGGTATATGATTCTATGTTTCTTCCTACCAGCAACCAAGAAAGCCGAGAAGGTTCCGGGTGATCCTCTCCCCCCTCTATTGCCAGCAGATGACAAATGGATCTGATAGAACTGTTGCCGCACTTTCACTGGAAACTTCCAACATGTCTCGGCTTACTCAAAGTCTTTTTCCATAAAGTAGTGGATTCTCTCACCAATCAAGATACACTTCGGCTGATCAGAGGCACGCATTATAACAAATCCCCGGTTTTCATCAAGGACTCCTGCAAAGATATTTTGGCTTTGTCAAGGAAAGGTCTTGATGTGGCTAGATGGAGAACCAAAAAAAAAAATCAAGACAAGCCTGGTCAGTACCAGATGACACAGAGTGTAGTACAAATTCTGGAGATGGAATAAAGGTAAGGAACATGCTGTAGTCAAAACACAAGATATCAAGCAGGAAGAAACCAAGAACACTATATCTAGAGCACCTAAACAATCTGTCATTAAACTGTGCACTATTTAAATAGTTTCCCAGGATTTGAAACTGCCGCCTATGATGACATCAGCGATTAGCTGACTACAATCACCAGAGAACCCAGAAGATGCTTTGCTGCCGCCACAGCAGAATGGTTAGTGCAGTAAGAATGCCAGATGCCAGGTCTGGAAATTGAAACCCCGGCAGTTTGTAGCCCACTGTACTGCCCCTTGACAAGCTGGTAGCCAGTAATACAGAGTGCTGAGTCAGTACAGAGAAGATTGGTCAGAGGGGCCGTGGTCTGGTAAACTAGCGGACAGAGAAACACCAATTCAGAACCAAAAGAAGAATCAGGTAAATCGGCTTCAGGAACCAGGAAGACAGCAGGGAATCAGGGAGCAGTCTGAACAGAAGTGACAAGTCTGGAGTCAAGCGGACACTGAAGTCTTTAACAAAGAGTAGGAGAGAAACTATGTAGAATGCTACAGGCAGGTAGACCTGATACTCTAGCAACAGTGCCCTGAGCCAGGTTTCAATAGGCTGGTCCGTTTGAATTACTTGTTCCTGTGACGTTAGCTGACTACAAGTATAAGTATACACGAAAGCACTGAGCATCTGCTACTACGATTCAGAGCAGAGAACACAGAGCTCCTTATACAAGTAGAGACTGGAACAGTGCATGATAAAAGTGAATGTAACTACTTGGGTAGAAAGCCTAATGTTACTGCTGCCATGCTGGTATAAAGGGGAAATACAACATTACATGGCAACCTATTTTCATTCTTATCAGTACTATTATTGTTATTATGCAGTGTGTTTTTTCTTATGATAATAGGATTTTTGTACTCACTGTAAAATCCCTTTCTCGTAGTCCATTGGGTGCCACTATTAGACATTGGGGTATAGTAGGTGGTTCGGGAAGTCAAGGCACTTAAACATAAAACTTGTGAGTGTAGCTCCATCCCTACTATACCTCTCCCACAGGAAGGAGTACTCAGTTTATGCATAACAAAGCCCAAATGAGAGCCAAGAAAATAGGTCAACAAACAGGAACAGTCAACCCAACATACACCACAGAGCAAGAGTGGGCGCACAGTGTCCCCGAATAGACTACGAGCAAAGGATTTTTTACGGTGAGCACAAAATTCCTATTTTCTCTTATGTCCTATTGGGGTACACCTTTTCACCAAAGTTGTCCATAAGGGGGGGATTGCTCTGAAACAGCTGCACGCGAAACCTTGCGGCCAAAGCTAGCATCCTGAAACACGAAACCCAATGTCTAGTAGTGTCCCCTAATAGGACGTAAGAGAATTATAGGGTGTGTAATGCTCGGGAAGAGTCAGACACTGGATGAAAGAGAAGCTGGTCTTGTATAGTTTTGACGCAAACTTCTTTCTTGTCTAGCTTCAGCTATTATGGGGTTTAACCTTTACAGTTATTGATGCCAATGGAGGGACTTCAGGAAATACAAAATAACAGGTTACTGTTGCAATTGTCACACCCACCCCCTTTTTCAATATCGGATTTTTAAGAGCAAGCTCTGTCTTCCACGGGATCACTATTTTCCCTTTACTCCAACATGTTAAACAGTCTCTGGAAACCTACCTGCCCTGCAGGACATTGCACAGATCAGCTAAAGAAAGCACCAGTCATTTAAACACACTGGACCAGTAATTACACAGACCCTGGTAGTGTGATTTTTTTTTTTCTTTTTTAAAAACAAGCTGCTGGAAGTAGAGAAAGTCATTGTTCATACAAAGTAATGCCTCTATGGCTGCATTCTCATCTTCATAGTAAAGCAAAATCACACAATATAATTAAAAAAAAAAGAAAAAAATGTAAAAAATATAAAAATCTTCTGCCATGCATTCACCTGCGGTGTAGTCCGTTAAGTCAACTGCGCACACAGGAACTCAAGTAATACAAATAAAAATAATTAATTGTGAGAATAAAAAAAAACCCAAAACATATAGGATGTATAACGTTCGCAGTTTCATACAAAACCAAACCTACAGAGGTAGGTTTGACATTACAGTTTCCTCTTTCACACTAGTTGGGGGGCACTGCTCACCATGGGGTATAGAGGGCGCTGTGGGAGTAATGGCACTAAAAAATTTGTCTAGACTACTCCCCTCCCCTCTATGCCCACTCCGAAGTAGGGCACTTTTAGTGTCTCCGTGGCGATCACCGGGTGACCACCACGGCTACTTCAGGGAGAGCGCCTGAGGCGCTTTAGTCCCGCCCCCCTGATTTATGTAGGGCTACCGGGAAAAGGGTTACCTCGCACTCCAGTAGTGTCCAGGACCCAGCCGCTTCCAGGGAGGTGATGCAGGCCGTCCCGGGAGCATGCGCCAGTCGCCCGTGACTGCTGTGCAGGCTGAGCTGCTGGCGGTCCAGTTGCCCAGCCTGTCAGCTGGCATTTGGAGTACAAGTTGTGGTGCAAACAGGTAGTGAGGCATATTATGCTGGTGGGTAGCTGTCACTGGAGCGCAGTCCCCACCAGGGTCGGATGTGTGTTTTTTTCTGCAATTACAAATGTATGTTTTTTGATGATTTTGTGCAGGCCAGCAAAGAGTTAATTATTACCTAACCACGCCCACTTAACTCGCCAGTTTTTTTTCTAGGCTCTGGCAAGCTTATCAGCCATTTCCCACCCTGACTGCAGGACACTCAGACGCAGATACATCCCTGGCGATTGAGAACCAGTAGATATAGAGTGGCTTTGCTCTTTCTTATATCTTTTTCAGTGTCTGTGTGATTTCTATTTGCTCTACAGCCTGTGGGGGTGCATTACAGAACACATCTGGTTCTAGTCTCAGCTGAAGCTGTATATTTTTATAGTGTTAGTTTGCCATATACTGTACAGTTTTTCTTTGTTATAAGAGTTCTACAGTGGGTCTCTCGTTTACCTTTCTGTTTTGCAATATGTCAGAAAGGGGGACCGGGGTCAAATCCAATGCTGTCTCTGTAATGTACTACACCTGAACTAGGTGTGAGTTCAAATTGCCTGGTGGACAGACAGGCCAGGGGGGCCTGTGCACGGTATGTGAGGCTGAGGACCTGGGCGGGCGGGCAGGCTCTCGTCTGTGGCGGACATCATGGAACCAGCCTGGGCCAAGGAGCTGGCACGGACTATTGCCGAATTAAGGAGAGACAACCCACGCCTGGGGACTGTAAGTGCCGATACCTTTTCCTCTTCTCCGGGTACACAGTCCACAGGCGTCTCAGTTGCTGCAGGGTGGTCCGAGTGCTCTCCCAGGAGCCTGTTTGGATGAGTAGTTCGGAACGGTCTGTGCAGGGGTTGACCAGAGTGTCTAATTCCCTTGAACAATTGTTCCATTCAAGTATGGCAGGTGGACGGCGTAAACGCTTGGGTCTGCCTATTGCCCAGGAGTTAGTAGATTCGGACATGGATCCATCCGAATTGGGAGATGGTGATGTTCTAGATGATTCTGACTATGAGGACTTGCCCACAGGTGAGGAAGATATGTCCAATAGACAGGGCATTGAGGACCTTATTATAGCAGTGCAACAAGTTCTTAACATATCTGATGGGGAAACAACAGACCTCCATGTTTAAAACGGTAAAGAAAAGAACGGTTTTCTTTCCTCCTTCTGCACAACTGTTGGAAATTTGGGACAAGGCCAGACTTAAGCCTGACAATAAATTTCAGATTCCCAGATGATACAAACTTTTCTACCCCTTTCCCAATTCGGAGGTAGGATCATGGGAGACTTATCCCAGCATTGATGCTCCTATTGCACACTTGGCGAAGTCTACTGTTTTTCCGTTGCTGAAGGCAGCTTCGCTTAAAGACAGTACTGACAAAGTGTGAAGCTATTTTGAAGAAAGCTTTGGTATCTGTCCCATATGACGGAGCAGGTTTATTTGGTTCTCCTTTCGACAAATTCATCTCTCAGACCACAATGGGAAGAGTGCTCTTCTTCCGGTAGCTGCGCCAAAAGCAAAAGGGAGGCGTTTTTGCTCCTTTCGGGATGTTGGTCGCTGTAGAGGTGGTTTTTAGAGAAGTCAAGCACCGGTTACAAGGGGAGGTAGCCAAAGAAACAGACAGACCTGGACAGGATGTCGCCCTGCCCCTAAGCCAGCAGACAAACAAGCAGCATGGACTTCCTGTATACTCCACCAGGGGGCTGCGGTGGTGGGAGCGTGCCTACTGTTCTTTCAGGAGCGGTGGCTCAGGTCCACCACAGATGCCTGGGTGAAAGGTATAGTGGCCAGGGGATATATCTTGGACCTAGTGGGGGCACCTCCACGGCGTTTCATGACTACACCTTTTCCCAGGGAGTCAGAGAAAAGACAGGCTTTGCAGGGGGCAGTACAATCACTTCGGGAGGCTGGGGTGATTGTTCCAGTTCCATTGGGGCAGAGAGGTCAAGGCTTTTACACTCACCTTGTTCTGGTGCTAAAACCAGATCAGTCCTTCAGACCAATTCTAAACCTGTAGGACTTCAACACCTGCTTACGGGTTCCCAGCTTTCGAAAGGAGTCTGTCACGGCTAAGGATATTATTGGATCCCCAACCTCTACATAGGTGGTAAAGCAGAGGGTGGTGGAGACAGAACACGCTGGGATAAGTTCAGATGAGAGTCACAATGAAGAAATACACAGACGATGGAGTAGTGTTGCAACTTTAGTATATTGTTCAATGGTGCAACAGCAGTAATAAGTATTGTACAATTCAGCTATGCTGAGTACACAGAAACTCATAAATAAAATAATCACAGCAGTACTTCAGGTGGTAACCATAGGCAACAGCATGCAAACAAATAATACAGTTCAACGCTGAGATGATTATGATCCAGAACACTTGACACCTTGTAACACCAATATCAATAGAAAAGAATCAATGACATAGCTTGAAAGTCCGATGCAGATAGTATTGAGACTTGGCTGATCCAGATGGAATGTTATTCACTTAAGTTAGTTGCAGGTAATATAATGGTTCTCTATCAGTGGAACAACAGATGTATATAGTCCAAGACATGCAAAGGAATGTTGCTAGAAGTACAGCGTGACAATAGGAATCCAATACACGGAGAAACATAGGTTCATCACTTGATAGAATAGCAGCTGATATCGTACAGAACTTGATTAACAGAGCGGCTCCTAGCTCGGCAATAATACTTAATATTAGTCCAGCAATACTAACAGCAGAATGACAATAATAGCCGTGCCGGACCAGAACCACAGATGACCAGAACTTGATTGTAGTTCAATAAGAATTACAGACTGCCGAGCAGAGAGGTAATAGAGACAATCAGTATGCACAGATTGTAATAGGCAACTCACGGGACAGTTCAATGTGCAGATAAAGTTCAAGTAATGATTGCAGCTAGAGATGAACCATGAACTGGTATTCAGCGGAGCCAGATAGAGATCAGCGATGACAGGCGATCTCGGCAACCGATAACATCCAGAAGACACTCAAAGAATAAGGTATACAGCCAGAACCAACGGCAGGGTAAGTAACATGAAGATCAGGCAATGAGTCCCTGATCACAAGAGGTTGAAATAGTCTTCAGTAACCAATAAGATTCAGAAGGAGGTTCCAATTAGGAAAATAGAAAACAGCCATGAACAGGTAGAGACTCTGAAATAGGAGACAAGCACCAGCATAGTTCCTTAAAGGGCAAGTCACACAGCAGCACCTAGTCATGGGAGCGGTGTGTGACAGTACCCCCCCTTTTAGAAGTGGCCACTGGACACTTAAACATGACTTTACGTGGAAACTTAATGTGGAACTTGCGCAATAATGCAGGAGCATCAATCTCAGAAGCCTATACCCAGGAACGCTCCTCAGGACCATAGCCCTTCCAATCCACTAAATATTTGATCACTCCTCAAACTTTTTTGGAATCCAAAATTTGAGTGATCTCAAAGTCCTCCTGTTGATAGAGTTCAGGTACTGTTGATAAAGATGTTGTAGATGAAAAACGATTAATAATTATAGGCTTCAACAGTGAAACATGAAAGGAGTTTGAAATATGAAGTGAGGATGGCAGTTTTAATTTGAAGGATACTGGGTTGATGACCTTCAAAATCTTATATGGACAGATGAAATCGAGGAGCGAACTTCATAGAAGGAACTTTAAGACTAATGTTCCGAGTGGATAACCAAACTTTGTCACCCACTTTTAGGGCAGGTACAGCTCTACGTCTCTTATCAGCCGCTGATTTATATTGAATAGAAGTTTTCATAGGTTGAGATACAACTTGATTCCAGATAGTTGAAAAATTTTGAATAAGTTC
Source organism: Mixophyes fleayi (assembly GCF_038048845.1). Classification (NCBI taxonomy): domain Eukaryota; kingdom Metazoa; phylum Chordata; class Amphibia; order Anura; family Limnodynastidae; genus Mixophyes; species Mixophyes fleayi. The sequence continues at coordinate 132,605,127 of NC_134404.1, read as the reverse complement.
TGTAGCTGCAGGAACATGGGTGGGAGGGAGTGCTGAAAACTTCGGCAAGCCAGGATGTAAGCCATACACAACACGAAATGGAGTAGATGAGGTAGATTCATGGAACAAATTATTGTGTGCAAACTCTGCCCATGAAAGAAGATCCGTCCAATTATCCTGAGAAGCAGAAGAAAACATACGAATAAAAGTCTCAAGGTCTTGATTCACCCTGTTTGCCCATTCGATTGTGGGTGGTATCCAGATGAAAAATTAAGCTGAACTCCCAAAGCTTTACATAATGCTCGCCAGAATTTAGAGGTAAACTGTACTCCTCTATCAGACACAATTTCTTGAGGGCATCCATGCAAACGAAAGATCTCCCTAATAAAATGTTGTGCCAAAACGGAGGAGGAGGGCAATCCTTCCAACAGTGCAAAATGAGCCATCTTTGAAAAGCGGTCCACCACCACCCAAACCGTATTATAACCTCTACTAGGAGGAAGATCCGTTATAAAATCCATACTGATGTGGGTCCATTGTCTAGAAGGTATGGGAAGAGGCAACAAGGGCCCCCTAGAAGCCAGACGAGAAGATTTATGCTGAGCACAACCATCAAAAGAGGCCACAAAATCTTTAACATCAGTACGAATTGATGGCCACCAATATGAGCGAGATATTAGCTCATATGTCTTTCGAAATCCTGCATGGCCAGAAATTTTAGAGGCATGATACCACCGTAATAACTTCTTCCGGAGAGTCGATGGGACAAAAGATTTACCAGGAGGAGGAGTCTCAGACACAGTAGAAGCCAACAGGCACTTGGGATCCAGGATGAGACGATTCTCAAAAAGATCTAAATCTGTTGAAGTGTCAAAAGCCCGAGATAGGGCATCCGCTCTTTTATTCAAATGTCCAGGTTTTAAAGTGACATGAAGATTAAAACGAGAAAAAAAGAGGGACCATCGAGTTTGTTGAGGGTTGAGACACTGTGCCATTTGTAAATATAACAGATTTTTATGATCGGTAAAGATTGTTACTACGTGTTGTGCTCCTTCCAATAAATATCGCCATTCAGATAAAGCCAATTTCATCGCCAGTAATTCTTTATCTCTAATAGTGTAGTTTTGTTCAGCTGGCAAAAACTTTCGAGAGAAAAAGGCACATGACAACAAACGATTGGCCGTCGAGCGTTGGGAGAGAACTGCTCTAACTCCAACTGCAGATGCATCTACCTCCAGAAAAAATGGCTGAGAAAGATTTGGCTGTTAAAGAATGGGTGCTGACAAAAAAGGTCTTCTTGAGATAAGAAAAGGCCCCCAAAGCCTCTGCTGGCCATTTTTTAGGATTAGCCCCTTTCTTAGTAAGAGCTGTAATAGGAGCCATGATGGTAGAATAATTCAAAATAAACTGTCTGTAGTAATTTGCAAAACCTACAAAACATTGAATGGCTTTAAGAGTCACTGGGAGTGGCCAGTCCAGAATAGCTTGAACTTTCACTGGATCCATCTGTAGACCAGATCCAGAAATGATAAAACCTAGGAAAGGTATGGATATAGCTTCAAATTAACATTTTTCCAGTTTACAATAAAGGTGGTTTTTGCGGAGCCTACTTAGTACTTCAACTACATGTCTCCTATGAGTATCCAGATCCTTAGAAAAAAATTGAATATCATCTAGATATACAACAACATAGGAGTAAAGAAGATCCCGGAATATTTTGTTAATGAAACTTTGAAAAACGGCTGGGGCATTACAAAGTCCAAGGGATAGATTTACTAAGCTGCGGGTTTGAAAAAGTGGGGATGTTGCCTATAGAAACCAATCAGATTCTAGCTGTCATTTTGTAGAAAGTACTAAATAAATGAAAGCTAGAATCTGATTGGTTGCTATAGGCAACATCCCCACTTTTTCAAACCCGCAGCTTAGTAAATCTAGCCCCAAATGGCATTACCAAATATTCAAAATGTCCATCACGAGTATTGAAAGCGGTTTTCCACTCATCTCCAGACCGAATACGGATTAAGTTGTAGGCACCTCTCAAGTCTAGTTTTGTGAAGATGTTAGCACCTTTAATTCGGTCAAATAATTCAGTAATCAGAGGGATCGGATACCGTTTTTTTACAGTCACCGAATTAAGGCCACGATAGTCAATGCAAGGACGGAGAGAACCGTCTTTCTTTTTTACAAAAAAGAATCCAGCCCCAGCCGGGGAAACAGAAGGTCTAATGAATCCTCTTTGTAAATTCTCTTGTACATAAACGGACATAGCTTCAGTCTCTGGTTGGGAAAGAGGATACACCCGACATCTAGGTGGATTTTTATCAGGTAGTAGCTCTATAGGGCAATCCCACAAACGATGAGGAGGAAGAATCTCTGCACGAACTTTGTCAAAGACATCAGCAAATGATTGATACTGAGGAGATAGTGTAGAAAATTCTGATGGTACATTCACCTTGGAAGAACAAAGAGGTTTCACTTTGTGTAAACATTTAGAATGACATTGTGGACCCCACAATAGAATCTCTGAAGTCTTCCAATCCAGTTGAGGAGAGTGAAATTGAAGCCATGGGAGGCCCAAGATGACAGGAGACGTAGTACATGGCATTACTAAAAAGGAAATACTTTCAAAATGTAGAGCTCCTATGTTAAGGCAAATTAATTTAGTGTGGGCATGAATTACACCCTTAGGAAGTCGAGAGCCATCAATAGCTGTGATGACTACAGGATTCTCCAGCGGAACAGTTGGAATGGCCCATAAGGTAACTAAATCTTGTGAAATAAAGTTTCCTGCAGCACCAGAGTTAATTAAGGCTTGGGTAGAATGTTCCTTGGAATACAATAACAAAACTGGAATGGTACAAGTAATAGAAGAGGAGGTTTCCTCTGTCCCCAATCTGACCTCCCCAGAACAGATCAGGGTCTGGTGTTTCCCGGCCTCTTACAGCAGGTATTCAAGAAATGGCCAGAGTCACCACAATAAATACATAACTTCTCACGCCGTCTACGGTCACGTTCCTCCGGGGTCAAACGAGATCTTCCAACTTGCATAGGATCATCAGCCATAGGTACTTGTAAAGGAGGATGTGACATCGCTTTAAAAGTTACACGGCGTCCTACTCCTCTCTCCTCCGTTCTTTCTCTAAAGCGTAGATCCACTTTGTTACATAAGGAGATAATAGCATCCAACGCAGTAGGGAGTTCATGAGGTGCTAATGCATCTTTTATATGGTCTGATAACCCCTGCCAGAAAGCAGCTACCAACGCTTCTTCATTCCATGAAAGTTCTGAAGATAATATACGAAAATTAATTACATATTGTGCCACTGCATGAGTCCCTTGACGAAGACGAAGTATGGCCATTGAGGCAGAGGTGAGACGTCCAGGTTCGTCAAAGATCCGACGAAACATCAAAAGAAAGGCTGCATAATCAGAAAAAAGTGGGTCATTCCTTTCCCAGAGGGGAGATGCCCAGGCTAGGGTTTGGCCATTCAACAGAGAAACCACATATGCCACTGTAAACCTATCAGTGGGAAAGTTCTGTGATTGCAGTTCAAACTGAATCGAACACTGATTAAGGAAACCGCCACACATTTTGGGATTCCCATCAAATTTGGCTGGAACAGGTAACCTGAGTGTAGATGAAATCACAGGGGAGGCCTGGTGTCCCGAAACTTGATCCAGGGAAGAAGCTGGCACTACTGGTGGATTAGTTGGCAATAAGTCCAAACGACCAGCAAGTGCTTGGAGACATTGCAATACTTAAGCTGTGTATTATCCTGTCGTTCCACACGACCAATCAGATGTTGTAGCATATCCTTTGTGGAAGGCTCCACCGGGGGATCAGACATTTGGCCTGATCTTATTGTCACGGCTAAGGATATTATTGGATCGACAACCTCTACATAGGTGGTAAAGCAGAGGGTGGTGGAGACAGAACACGCTGGGATAAGTTCAGATGAGAGTCACAATAAAAAAATACAGACGATGGAGTAGTGTTGCAACTTTAGTATATTGTTCAATGGTGCAACAGCAGTAATAAGTATTGTACAATTCAGCTGTGCTGAGTACACAGAAACTCATAAATAAAATAATCTCAGCAGTACTTCAGGTGGTAACCATAGGCAACAGCATGCAAACAAATAATACAGTTCAACGCTGAGATGATGATGATCCAGAACACTTGACACCTTGTAACACCAATATCAATAGAGAAGAATCACTGACACAGCTTGAAAGTCCGATGCAGATAGTATTGAGACTTGGCTGATCCAGATGGAATGTTATTCACTTAAGCAGGTAGTTGCAGGTAATATAATGGTTCTTTATCAGCGGAACAACAGATGTATATAGTCCAAGTACTAGAGACATGCAAAGGAATGTTGCTAGAAGTACAGCGTGACAATAGGAATCCAATACACGGAGAAACATAGGTTCATCACTTGATAGAATAGCAGCTGATATCGCACAGAACTTGATTAACAGAGCGGCTCCTAGCTCGGCAATAATACTTAATATTAGTCCAGCAATACTAACAGCAGAATGACAATAATAGCCGTGCCGGACCAGAACCACAGATGACCAGAACTTGATTGTAGTTCAATAAGAATTACAGACTGCCGAGCAGAGAGGTAATAGAGACAATCAGTATGCACAGATTGTAATAGGCAACTCACGGGACAGTTCAATGTGCAGATAAAGTTCAAGTAATGATTGCAGCTAGAGATGAACCATGAACTGGTATTCAGCGGAGCCAGATAGAGATCAGCGATGACAGGCGATCTCGGCAACCGATAACATCCAGAAGACACTCAAAGGATAAGGTATACAGCCAGAACCCACGGCAGGGTAAGTAACATGAAGATCAGGCAATGAGTCCCTGATCACAAGAGGTTGAAATAGTCTTCAGTAACCAATAAGCTTCAGAAGGAGGTTCCAATTAGGAAAATAGAAAACAGCCATGAACAGGTAGAGACTCTGAAACAGGAGACAAGCACCAGCATAGTTCCTTAAAGGGCAAGTCACACAGCAGCACCTAGTTATGGGAGCGGTGTGTGACAGAGTCCATCAGATCTGTGATAAATTCTATGAAGAAAGGCGAGTACTTGGCATCCTTGGATATCAAGGATGCTCACCTACACATTCCGATATGAACAGGTCATCAAAGTCTCTGGCGGTGGGTCTGGAGCATTTTTAGTTCAGGGCTCTCCCATTCGGTTTGGCCACCACACTGCGAGTGTTCACAAAGGTTATGGCTATAATGGCAGCTTAGTTGCGTTTACAGAGGGTGACTATTTTACCTTACCTAGACAACCTACTGATCAAGGTGGAGTCGATATCTCGGCTTCAGTCACATCTGCAGCTGACCAGGGACATTCTACAGGAACATGGATGGGTGATAAACTACAAAAAATTCAGTTGGATTCCAACCCAACGTATGGTGATCCTGGGGTTGTTGTTTGACACAAATTATCAACAGGGTCTTTTTTCCCTTCAGACAAAGTGCGGAAGAGACGGCGTTAGGTGAAAGATCTTTTAATCTCTAAATCGCATCTCAGTACCTCAGTGTATGAAGATACTGGGTCACATGTTTTCATCGTTCGAGGCTCTACAGTTTGCTCATTTCCATTTGCACAAGTTCCAGCAGGAGATTCTGGCAAAGTAGTTAAGGTCAGATCCCGGCTTAGAAAGGCAGGACTTTTGGTTGTCACAGACAACACGCCTGTCTCTTCTCTGGTGGCAGAGGAGGGACATCCTAACACATGGGCATCCTTTCTCGGTGTGGGACTGGACCGTGGTAACGATGGATGCCAACTTGTTGGGGTGGGGTGCAGTCACTTTTCATCTCAGATTGCAAGGTACTAGGAGGCCAGTGGAAGCACGGTTGCCCATAAATGTTATGAAACTACGGGTAGTATTCAATGCTCTAGTTCTGACACAGTCCTTCCTGGCCGATCCGAATACAGTCGGACAATGTTGCGGTGGTAGCTTACATAAATCATCAATGAGGAATAAGAAGTCCTCTTGCCATAAAGGAAGTGCCAAAGATCATGAAATGAGTGGAACAACAGGTTCCTGAAATTTCAGCGGTGTTTATTCCAGTGGAGGACAACTGGGAGACCGACTACTTATGTCAGCATACCCTTCACCCAGGCGAATAGTCACTCCATCCGGAGGTGTTCTCAAATAGTCCTCCGGTGGGGTCGGTCAGAAATAGACATGATGGTCTTGCGATACAACTGAAAAGGTAGAAAAGTATTGTGCCAGGTCAAGAGACCCTCAGGCGTTCTTAGTGGACGCTATGACGGTACACTGGAACTTCAAGTTGGTGAACCTTTACCCTCCACTTCTGATGCTGGCGTGGATCTTGCAGAAAGTGAGAGGCGAAAGGGTTCCAGTGATTCTACTGGCACCAGATTGGCCGAGCGTGGTACTCAGATCTTCTAGACATGTTGGTGGATCGGCCTTGGTGTCTGCCTCTCAGGAAGGATCTTCTCAGTCAAGGTCCATTCTTACATCAGGACCTAGATCGATTGGCTTTGACGGCTTGGAGGTTGAATCCTTGATTCTCAGAAAGAAAGTGTTTTCGGAGAGAGTGGTTAATTCCATGATCCAGGCAAGAAAACAGTCCTCATCCACCATTTATCACCACATTTGGAAAGCATATATTTTTTGGTGGGAGAAAATCAAAGTGTCTACTAATTCTTTTAATTTAGCCAGGGTGTTTGTTTCTCTGCAAGATGGTCTGGACAAGGGATTGAGGTCGTCATCCCTTAAGGTCCAGGTAGCATTATCGGTGTATTTGTGTATTTTCAGAAATGTATCGCTCTCTTCCTGGAGGTGCAGATGTTTCAACATGGTGTATTTCATTTACCATTGCCTATTGTTCCGCCAGTGGCTTCGTGGGACCTAAACTTGGTCCTTTCGGCGCTTCAAAAGTCGCCCTTTGAACCTTTGGAGTCTGTTTCTTTAAAACTTCTCTCGTGGAAAGTGACATTTTTGCTGGCCATTGCTTTGGCCAGACGGGTTTCTGAGTTGGCAGCCCAGTCATGTCGGGCACCTCTTCTGATTTTCTATGACGTGCTGTGCTTAGAATTAAACCTACGTTTCAACCAAAGGTGGTCTCGAGGTTTCACATAAATTAGGATATTGTTCTGCTGGTTCTTCCTCAGGATTCGCTGGTGCTTGGTCAGGACTCAGTCACTTTAGATGTGGTCAGAGCTTTGAGGATTTATGTGGACCGTACGGCTTTGGTTCCAAAAACTGATAGTCTTCTAGTCCTATATGATGATCGCAAGCATGACTGGCTGGCCACAAAGCAGACAGTGTATAGATGGATCACCGCTACTATCCGGCAGACGTACATTTCGGAGGGCTCTCTGGTTCCTGAAGGTCTGACAGCTCATTCCACGAGGTCGGTTAGCGCCTCTTGGGCGGCGTGGCTTGGGGCCTCGGCTGAGCAGTTGTGTAGGGCAGCTACATGATCTTCTGTTCATACATTCACCAGGTTTTATCGTTTCCATGTCTTTGCTTCAAAACACGCAAGTTTTGACCGTAAAGATTTATGTTCCGCTCATTTTGAGGAGTCCCACCCATAGGGGCAGCTTTGGAATGTCCCCAAGGTGAGCAGTGTCCCCCAACTACTGTGAAAGAGAAAAGAGGATTTTTGCACTTACCGTAAAATCTCTCTCTTTGAACACGAGTTGGGGGACACTATGCTACCACCCTTTGTTATGACAGTTCTGTTGGTTGTGTTTTCACCCTCTCTTGTGGCTTGGCTAGTAAATAAACTGAGCTCTTCCTGTGGAGGGGGCAAAGAGAGAGGGGGAGCAGACTAGACAAGTTTTTTAGTGCCATTACTCCCACCCCGCCCTCTATACCCAAACTCGTGTTCAGAGAAGGAGATTTTACTGTAAGTACAAAAATCCTATTTTCTTTACCAGATTGACAGAAGCCTCACATCACTACTCCGTGCTGCTGGGGTACCCTGTTCTTCCCATTACTGCTCATATCATAACACTTCCCTTACATAACATAATCACCGGTCACAAAAGCCTACAAGATTAGCGCACAACTACTACTGCTGTGAACATTCCAATCTCTAATCCAAGCAGGAGTTGAACACTGAATACAAAAATGAGTTAGTGAATGCAGTGTAAAACATCATTTAAACTTCAATTATGTTGGAAATATTGGTTAAAAGGTGGTAAATTATATAATGTTCCTTTCGATAGTCACCAACTTCCAGTGGTGAAATTATAACTTTCACAGTATTGCCATACAATAGAGAATATTTACGAACTTAAAAAAAGCTGAGGGGTTTTGTAACAAACAATAATATCAATATCCGTTTTATACAGCTTGGTGCAGTCAGGTCAGGGAAAGTTGACATCTGGGGGTAAATGTATCAAGCTGAGAGTTTTCTGGCGGGTTTGAAAATTGGAGATATTGCCTATAGCAACCAATCAGATTCTAGCTATCATTTTGTAGAATGTACTAAATAAATGATAGTTAGAATCTGATTGGTTTCTCAAACCCGCCGGAAAACTCTCAGCTTGATACATTTACCCCCTGATGTGTTGCTATGCTGAATTACAGAACCTCATTGGTCAGTGCACAATTTTATTAAACAAGTCCTTAGTGTATAACTCTTCATAATAATAATGTTGTAACAGACACAAGTGTTGTTGTACATCCTCCCTCTGACTTTTCACCTCTCTAGTATTCTCACTTTAATTCCTGTTGCATTGCTAATAATTGATAATTGTATTTAACAGCTGTTCCTTTGTTTTCCTTTTATAATTGTTTGAACTTCTTCAAAAACACTTGGTTGGTATAATAAAACGTTCTTAGAACACTGATGTGTGACATGTGGCCCTAGGGCGTCTTGCTGCCCTCTGGGCCTTTACCTGCGGCTCCTTTACGTTTAGCAGTGACACTTGTAATTCAGAACATAATAACAAAAACACAAACAAATATTTCTGCTTTGTATTTTATGAAAAACCTTTGTACCAAAAGCATACACAGCCCCAGTGGGAACACAAACAAAAATAAAATAGAGCAATTATAAATGATACAATGTAACAGTCAGCTTGTTAACAGTTTTATCCTTAAGAAATGCAATAGCTGCTGCTTACTACAAACACCAGAGAGCTAATTGATTAATAACCACCAATTCCCATAATGTTCATGTCTGGACCCTATTGTACGGAGACAAAAATACATAGATTCTGTATCGTAACACTTGATATTACCAACATATTTTGATAACTGTCCAATTCCAGAGGAAAACATGATGTGAAAATCCATGTATGTTGTATAGCAAATGAACTTTTTATGTAGATAATACATGGTTATAAGTGTATGAGGGACTAAGAGGAGAACGAAACAATAACAATTATGTAGAGAAATTGTTTGATAGGAGTGTCATGATCTCCAATGCACCAACACTTACTAAGAGAATGGGAGCTCATGGACATAGATATAGTGAAGTACAGTCTTCTTTGCATGTTTCCTGAGTATGAGTAGAAAGTTCATCCAATATCCAATCATTAAGAAGCTGGGATTAAGTGAAGTTCTTGGGGTGGTAATGCCGTTCAAATTGTGCCACGTCAAATTTCCTCTTGCATCCCTGGTAATTCATGTATCGAATTTTTCCAAAAACGGCCCTCTCTGCCCAGCCCTGGTCATGGATTCCACAAATAGACCACATGCAACCTAGACAGGAATGGTGAAATGAGGTAAGCTTGGACACTAATTTTTTTATATCTGCTTCCGTACATTAAAGAAGAGCCCCTATGTCTATGGTCGGTGGTATTTTCGCATAATCATTCGCAAAAGGCTCCATCCTACCACACTTTTGTTGTCACAAATTCAGCACATATCTGAATCATCAACATTTATTTATATAGAGCAAATTCCGTAGCACTTTACAATTGGGAACAAACATTAATAAAACAATACTGGCCAATACATACAGACAGAGAAGTAAGAGGGCCCTGCTCGCATATTAAGCAATGATTAGACTGCAGTATGAAACTTGCATAATAGTGTGTAGGATTATAATGACAATTTAGTAAACAAGCCGCCCCCTTTTTCTGCATATATAAAAAGGCGTACAATAGAAAATATTGGACTTTACACAGAATAGGTTTTTCTTTAGAGCTATTTTACTATAACATTAAACAATCGAATCTGAACTCTGAAACAAAAAAAAAAGGACAACTGCAAAATTAAACAGAAAAGAAATATAAAAATAGGGAATTATTCCTCCATTGAAGTCTAGCTTGGTTTTAATGAAGGGCACAGGATGAAAATATTAACATCATACAGATCAAGTGATGTGTGTTCCATTGCCTTGGATACACATCACACCTGACATCACCCCGGGTGGCTTTTGATTGATATATGTGTCTACTGTGGTGGGGAGCAGCGTTTTGAGGAAATGCTCTATATGTTATGACAATCATTCTATCATTGTGAGTGTATGTATAAAACATACTTTGCTAATTACTAACAGGCATACCTATCAATAATAATAATATAAATAATTATTTATTATTATTATTATTATTATTAATAAACAAAAAGGAGGTTTAACTATAACCACGGCTTGCTTGTCCCAAACCTTGGCAGCTAGGTTGCTAGAATCTACTACAAGTAAATGCTCATGCAGCTGTCTACAGCTTCGGTCCTCTTTACTAAGGAATTTAGTAAAGATATGCAGGGGGCTAAGTTGCTGTTTGCAGATCTGTTCAGCAGAAGCACCATACTGTACCACCAAACGGGAGCCTACTGCTTGAGTGGAATGAGCCGTGAGACTGGCTGGAATTGGCTTACCTAGCACATGGCATGCTTTACTAATCACAGTCTCAGTCCATGTAGATATAGACTTGGTGGAAGCAACTAGCACAATATTCTAGCCTTTCTGTACTTACCTACATATCCGTTAGGGTCCCGTCCATCTAGTTCAAAGCGGTCATTGAGATAAATAGCAAAATGTAGGGCTTCCTCTGGGGAGATGGTCCACTCAAGTATTTTCTTAGCCCAGTACATTCGCAGGAAGCCATGCATCTTTCCTTCATGAACCATCTGCAACTGTACCAGGTTGAGACATAGCTGAAAGTTAGTCTACAAACATATATTCCAAGCATCAACAATAATTAAGAATGCATGGTACTTGGAAGTGCATGCAGAAATAAGCTAGTTGTCCATGGTACAATACCATTATAACCACTAACTATGTTACTCAATAAGTCTGGAAAACGTAAATAATGGACAGACTAGTAAGCTGACCAATGTAAAAGCAGAAGTTATACAATAAGGATTCAGTTATACTTTAATTATTTGGAGAACAGTTATATTTAGATTATCTAGCACCAGTATGGAGTCATTATATCCATTACCTGGGCTGCATTCCACAGAGGGTCATGAGTCTTCCCACTCTCCAGCTCCTTCAGAGTGTACAAGTGAGTCCTCTTGTCCTTTGCATGATCTTTCAGAGTATTCTTGGCCCAGTCGTAAGCACCTTGGAAGCAAAGTGTTTTGTGTATTATGCACAATTCAGGTAAAAAAAAAAATGTTTCTTTGACCAGTCATATCTTGTTACTAATTATTAACCAAAATGCTGAATTTGTCCAGTTTCAAGTATATTGTGGATTTTAAAGTCTGCTAACAGAAGGTTCAAAAACAAAAAATGTATCCCAAGACTGCTGTCACAAACATAGAGAACTATTACTGAAACCATCAAGATTTTTTGTATTTAAAATATAATTGCCTGTTGCCGACTGCAATATGTGTATAGCAGCATTAATGAATGTTCCATTTACTGACATCAGCATGTTCGTTGCACTTCAAAAGCTGGAGGAAAATTCCAGCTTTCAAGCTTTTCTTGAAAAATACCACAAAGGTAATGTCACCCATACAAACAGCTCATTTAAATAATGCCAAAGGCATTGCCTGAGTTGCCAGACAGAGGGAGAGGCACAGTTTTATAGCATATTTTATAAAGAATGCTGTGTGCCTAACACACATAACATTACATTGCCATTAGGCTTTTACTAGTCATTATTGATGTTAGATTATTAAAAACTGCATGTAGGAAAGCTTAAAACCTTACTGCAAGTCACTGCACCCCGTTTCTTTTTATTTTACCAACATTCTTATTAATTACTCATGACGTTCTAGAACTCTAATATTGGTCTTGAGCTGGATCTTCTCATTATCATCATCTGCACCAGTAAATTCCGTAGCACTTTACAATTGGGAACACAGTAATAAAAAAATACTGGGTAATACAGACAGAGAAGTAAGAGGGTCAGCTCGCACGCTTACTTACAATCTATTCTCTTGAACAGAAAACAGAAATTATATGGAAAATGTCAGAAGCAGAGTTTCTGTAAAAAAATATACGTGAGAACAGAGTTGTATGGTGATGCTCAGAGAGTTTAAATTAAGTCCACTTTTCCCATTTATCTCTGTTCGTTAGGTCAAAAGGGGCCGTTGCTCTAACTTTATTATTGTTAAGGTACATTTAACTACGAACAAAGCAGTTTTTTGTATTCAATCTTCAGATTTTATTCATCAGTGTACCCCCATTTTGAAACGAGTTGGGATAGAAAATCAGATCATCAGAATTATCACAGATCATTTGAGAATATGAGCTGTCTACATGACACTGTTATCAGTAAAGTCCTATGTGTGTTTTATTACATGTGTACATTTTCTTTATGTCGGTGTCATAGCCTTCGGATTTTTTGGGTATCTTAAATAAGTGTCTGTATAATTAGAATCTCACCAACGTACCCAACCCACAAAGGCATGGTCATAATGCGGGAATGGAAATATAGAGGCAAGCATGAAGACACAGAGAAAGAATGAGTTACTAGAATGAACAGGGTCCTCTTTACAGCACAGTGTAGTGATGTCAGGTTCATGTCAAACTGATGTAGGAAGAGGACATGCCAGAAAATGTGATGTCAACTGCACTTCTATATGAAACGAAATTCAAACACCCATATATCAATTGTTGAAAATGTAGTTTTGAGAATAACAATGAATTTAAATCTCTACCCTCTACTTTGTCATAGTTTTTGTTGTAGTAACAGAAGTTGTCAGCCAGCTCTCGTCTCACTACTGCTTCTTCCACAAAACTGTCCACAGATTCCTTGTACTTGCTGCGATACTTCTGCACCTCAAGAATTGCTCGCTGTACTGACAGCTGGCCTAAGGCAGAATAGGAGAAATATTAGTTTGCATATAGAGGAAGGTGTGCAATGTCTGTATGTAAGCAGAAGAGTTCAGAAAATTATGAGACAAGACATATGCCCTAACTATACAATTGGAGAATTACAGATAGTGAAGCACATTATAGAAACTGACATTTATATACACACACATGTATAAAAAAGCTTGTAATCTAGAAAAGCAAGCACAAATATGACATAATGCAGAGTATATGAGCATTCCTGCAGGAAGCAGCTTTGTGAATGCATTCTAAACTCAGGTTTTAGGTGACATTACTAGAATGCAGGTAAAGTTTTGTTAGAAGAATTGTCATGTCTGTTCTGCATTTATTTGTTGGTATTGATTATTTTACTTTTGCCTAGTGACTCACCAAAGTGAAACCATGGGGACAGGTTGCTGAGTGCCCGCTGGTTTGGATTGTTCCGGTCAGAGTTAAAAAACTTGAGACGTCCCGATATAAAGGTCTGGAGCATGTTCATTCCTGACTTTAATCCCGGTTTTGCCCATTCTACTTCTAGAACCGTGCGATCCACTTCCAGACTGGTGTAGCATTGATCCCAATCTATAGGCTGAGCAAAAACACTACAGTACATCAGTATGCACAAAATAGTTTATTTACATCATTTTCAGAGCACTCTGATAACTACTGTTAAAAGGGTCAGGTAGCTTAATAGTCATCTTTGAAAGGCCCACTGAAGATGAACTAAATATTTCTCCTTCATCCACTTTGGGGGACACTGCTACCATGGGGTTGTATGAGGGCGCATGGAGTTGGCACTTAAATAGTTAACAACTAAGTTTGCTGCTGACTCCTCCCCTCTGCAATCCCACAGACCACAGTTTTTGTTTAAGTGCCAAAGGAGTTGGGCTGCATTTAGTACTGCTTAGCAGTACTTGCTGCGTAGGTTTAGATTTTATTATTTTTGTTAGATTATTGGTATGAGCGTAGGTGAGGATGGATGTATTTAACATTTTTATTTCTCACAGGTTTCAAAATGGAGCAATGGTCCATTTTTCTTTAAAAAGAAGAAAGAAGAACAAGAAGAAGAATTATAAAAGACCACACTGCTCAGTGTGGTGTTTATTGATCAAGAGCAGGGACAGCGCTAAGCGACTGTCACTGCACTGTCCCGACGGATCTGGTGCTGCCGCAGGCAGAGAGTGCCGCACGGTGTCCGAGGACCGGACATACTGGGAGATACCAAGTCCCCCGCTGAGGCGGAGGAGGGACTTGGATCTCATAGAGCCTTAGGAAGGATTCCGAATGGGCATTGATACAGGAGCACAATGAAGTGTGGCAGCCTGGGCTGATAGAGGCTTCCTATGGGCGTTTGAACCATCAGACAGCGGGAAGTGAGTGAGAGATTCTCCGGCTGTCAGTGGTATGCTCCGAGGCGGAAGATATTCGCACCTTTTCCTGTCATCGCAGACGGACATCAGAGGCACCTCAGAGAGTTCTACTGCTGCTGGCTTCTCCTCACAATTCCACCTTGTGTCAGCTAAGTACCCCATAGGGTATATATATTAAGAACAAAAAACAAAACAAAAAAACACCAGTGCTGGGAATGTAAAGGAGACCCCCTCTCCTGCTGATTGGTGCACTCCAAAAGGCGGGAAAATTCAGCTAGAGTTTACCGCAGAGTACTCCTGACTGAAATAATGGAGAATCCATCTGCTGCTGGCTTCCCTTCATTGACAATTGCACTAAGTACCCCAGTTGTTTATGATATAAGTCAGCAGAGTTTTATAATATATATATATATATATATATATATATATATATATATATATATATATATATATATATTTATTTGTTTATGTGTATATATACACACACGTGTTTACAAAAGGCATATAGGGTCTGTCTGCACTTGAGTGATTTTACACAATATCTTCCATTTTTACATTATTACCACAGATATTTATATTACTGTTTGAGGCTATTAGCCATTAGTCAGAACTAGTAATTATTTTACTGTATTTTTCTCTGTGAAAGTTGCCTAATCTGTAATTCTTTAAAAAAAAAAATATATATATATATATATATATATAATGTCTGATAAGAACAAGAACTTGTGCAGAATTATATACCTGTTAACGATGCTCTGTCAGATTATCTGTGGGGTAAAGAGAACAGGGGGCAGTTTGTGCACAGTATGAAACTGTCCTCAGCAGCTAAGTACCCCACTGGGGAATAACTAGTTAATGAGGCTCCTTGTGGTAATAGAGAGAAAACTGTTATATATATATATATATATATCTCTACCTACAGTTTAGAGTTTTATTATAGAAGGATCTAAAGTTAATGGAGACAGTATTTTACATGAGTGTTCAGTCAATGATTATGAGACATACTTTTATTATTCAGGATTTAATTTCTATACTGTTTTGAAGCATTAGCCAGGGTCACAACAAACGTGGTTATACTATTATCTCTCTGCTGTGATTGTTTATGGCCTGTCTGTCTCTTTTTAAAAAATAACATATAAAAAGTGAGGAGAAGCATGTTATTTTCCTATAGGACTGCTCCCCCTTCACAGATTGTTCTGTTCCTTTAGGCCAATTCACGGAACTGGACAGTAGACAGTTGAAGAAACTCCTGAGCAGTTTTACTGCACACGCATCAGCAGTATATACTGTGTGTGAGTAACAGGCTGTTCTTGATCAGCAGTATATACTGTGTGTGACTCACAGGCTGCTCTCTGTCTGTGGGTACTACAGGTATCACTGCCACTGATCAGCAGTATTATGTGTGTAACGGACAAGCTGCCCTCTATCAGCAGTAGACTGTGCCTGACAGGTTGCTTTCTATCTGCGGGTACTCTGCCCTAGACATGGTTGTGGAGGGATGAGTACCTTCATGACTACATCAGTTTTGCCTTACACATATCTGTACAAATAGATTTCTGTATAATATTTACTAATTCCTTCACATAGTTATCAACTTATTGTTGAGATTCTTCTATTGTGAGGATTATTCTGAATAATATATATATATATATATATATACACACAGAATGTAAAAACTGGCGCTCAGAACAGAATTGTATATATAGAGTAGTATAGTTCAAACCCACATAAACACCTCTTCCACGTGAGGAGGCAGCCTTCCTACAAAACTCTGGCTGGTAAGGCCGGAAATAAAAATATATAGGTGCAACTGAAGGATGGCGCACTGGTGATGTTTAGCAAACTTAAGCTAAACAAGGTAGGAACAATTAGATGAGCATGAGGATCAAATACAGGTCTCTGGGTTGGTATCCAACAATCTGTGTAATAAATCCAGTTCTTAAATCCAAATGCTAGACAGGATGGATAACCATATCAGACTCTAGTGTATAGAGAATTAACTCCAATGTCACAATATGCATATGCAGTTACTGCTCAAACGGAGCTGGCTGGACCAGTACAACACAGCCCACAAGTTCTCCAATTATATAGCAGCTAAGGGATGGAGATAGGTATGCAGAGTAATACAGTTCACCAAATGACAGTATAATAGGTGGAAGCGTACCAAAAGGTAATATAAAACCAGCTTATCTGTATTGGGGTCTCCAAGAGGGAATCTCAGCTCCGTCTCATGTGTCAGGAACTGGTAAACCAGCGAGTGCAGTATGCAGTACTTCTTGGTCTCGGGCAGCCGTCCCCATACAAACACCGCAATCAACCGAGATAGTGAAGATAAAGGAGCCATATAGTGTAGTAATTTATGTACAAAGGATTTATTCAGCAATGGAATACAAATGCAAACTCACATTGTGCAAAGTAATAATAAGCTTCTCTGTATAGGGCAGTATGTCAACTTGTACCAGTATGGATCCCTGGAGGGTTCTGTAGGTATTGCCAGTGATCTCCGCACAGAAGTATCAAGGTATATACACTAAGTGTCCAGGATGGTAGAGTGGCCTATGTCAATGTATACAGAAGATAATGGGGCCTCAACGCGTTTCGTCTCAAATAGACTTCTTCAGGAGGATATATGGAGTGCCCATGTACAGGGCTTGTTTTTATACTATATGCGGTGGCCATTTTGCGAGTGCGCAGAATCTCCCGCGCATGCGCAGTGCACGGCCGCTACCGCGCGGAACACCCGCGACCGCGCGGGTGTAGCAGACTAAGGGCTAAGATGATAGTCTCTCTGTATGTGTAGAGCAAAGTCCCAGGGCGCTAATGGGACATGTCAGATGCCACATCTGAAGTTCAGAGGGACTCCTATAGATTACATTAAAATGAGTGTGGCGGCCATCTTAGATCAGGGCACTCAATATAGATCACTAGTGGATGGAGTCTATAGTGGCATCAATTTGGCTCACCATCGACGTCCAATCGCTATATACAGCAATTGAACACGAGAAGGGCATCCGAGCCTGTAGGGAATTTTTAGATCCGGACCCTGACCTCTCCTTAGAACATAAAGACTTTCTGTGCGAATTGATGTGGTTCATTCTTACCCATAATTATTTTAAATTTTTAGAAATTTTTTACCTCCAGATCTGTGGCACAGCTATGGGCACGATTTTTGCGCCCAGCTTCGCCAATCTACTGATGGGAACACGAATACATATATAAGCCCAACCCCTTTTCTCACTGCATTAAGGTCTACAAGAGATATATAGATGATATCCTTATGGTTTGGGATGGCGATGAGGAATCCATCAATTCATTCCTCACATACATTGGTACCAACAATTACAATTTAAAATTCACGGCCAAACAAAATACTACTAGCATTGAATTTCTAGATCTAGTTCTCACAGGAACTAATAATAAGGTTGAAACAAGAAATTTTGTTAAAACGGTAGATACCAATAGTTATCTCCACTTCAAGAGCGGCCATGTAAGAAAATGGAAATCAAACATCCCATATTCCCAATTCCATAGGATAAAAAGAAACTGCAGTAATGACTCTTAATGTAGGGAACAACTACACATGTATGCACGACGTTTCCAGGAAAGAGGCTACCCAGACACACTTATCTCAGAAGCCCTGACGAAAATTGAAGGGGTTAACAGAACAGATCTATTACAATATAAAATTAGAGATAATCAAAAGGAACGCATACCCTTTATCACTAACTACAACGCATGTGAAAATAGAATAAGGTCGACTATCTCCAAACACTGGGAGATTCTGCGTATGGACCCTATTTTAACTACCATTCTCCCTACAAGACCTGATATTATCTTCCGCAAAAATAGGAACTTGAAAGATGCCCTTGCACCTAGCATGCTACCTGAGACTCATACCAACACTTCAAACACATTCCTAGCGGTGAAGGGTTTCAACAAGTGTAGTCACTGCAATATCTGCAAGTTTGCGAGCTCGGACAAGAAAGTTTTTTACAATCATGATAATAGCTTGAAGTTCAACATAAAAGAATTCATGAACTGCCAAACATCCTCTGTCATATATCTATTAGAATGCTCCTGTGGTCTTAAATACATTGGTAAAACAAAAAGACCATTAAAACTAAGAATTCAAGAGCATGTCAGGAACATTAAAAATAAGATCATATCGCATTCTGTTTCCAGACATTATAATAAAAAGCACAATTCAGACCCAAATCATCTTACCTTCAAGGGGATAGAGAATGTATGCCTAGGATGCCGAGGAGGTGATCTCCAGCCTAAGCTCTCCAAAAGGGAGATGTTTTGGATCTTCCAGCTGAATACCCTTACCCCTCTGGTCTTAATGAATGATATGAAATTGCTCCTTTTTTATAGTATTATGTTTTACTGCATATTTTATTGTATATTTTGTGGCTTCTATAGATATTGGTTAACCTCGTGAAAAGGACCACATAAGTGTGTGATCCCAGGTTGCATAAGATGGCATCACACTACTTTGCATGCATCTACTATTCATATTTTAGCATATGTCTATTTTTATTGCACAGTTTTACGTATCTGCTTTATCTAACACCATCTACATGATGTAGTTGTGTTTTATTTGCCCTATTTATTAATACCTCATATATATATTTTTTTATATATTTTATTGTTGTCATAGCCTTTTATTTATGTTTTATTATGCATTATTTGTATTTTACTATGCATTTCTGAATCAACATGTATTATTTATTTGCATTCCCCTCTCAAAGATGGCCACTACAGACTCCATCCACTAGTGATCTATATTGAGTGCCCTGATCTAAGATGGCCACCGCACTCGTTTTAATGTAATCTATAGGAGTCCCTCTGAACTTCAGATGTGGCATCTGACATGTCCCATTAGCGCCCTGGGACTTTGCTCTACACATACAGAGAGACTATCATCTTAGCCCTTAGTCTGCTACACCCGCGCGGTCGCGGGTGTTCCGCACATGCGCGGGAGCTTCTGCGCATGCGCAAAATGGCCACCGCACATAGTATAAAAACAAGCCCTGTACATGGGCACTACATATATCCTCCTGAAGAAGTCTATTTGAGACGAAACGCGTTTAGGCCCCATTATCTTCTGTATACATTGACATAGGCCACTCTACCATCCTGGACACTTAGTGTATATACCTTGATACTTCTGTGCGGAGATCACCGGCAATACCTACAGAACCCTCCAGGGATCCATACTGGTACAAGTTGACCTACTGCCCTATACAGATAAGCTTATTATTATTTTGCACAATGTGAGTTTGCATTTGTATTCCATTGCTGAATAAATCCTTTGTACATAAATTACTACACTATATGGCTCCTTTATCTTCACTATCTCGGTTGATTGCGGTGTTTGTATGGGGACGGCTGCCCGAGACCAAGAAGTACTGCATACTGCACTCGCTGGTTTACCAGTTCCTGACACATGAGACGGAGCGGAGATTCCCTCTTGGAGACCCCAATACAGATAAGCTGGTTTTATATTACCTTTTGGTACGCTTCCACCTATTATACTGTCATTTGGTGAACTGTATTACTCTGCATACCTATCTCCATCCCTTAGCTGCTATATAATTGGAGAACTTGTGGGCTGTGTTGTACTGGTCCAGCCAGCTCCGTTTGAGCAGTAACTGCATATGCATATTGTGACATTGGAGTTAATTCTCTATACACTAGAGTCTGATATGGTTATCCATCCTGTCTAGCATTTGGATTTAAGAACTGGATTTATTACACAGATTGTTGGATACCAACCCAGAGACCTGTATTTGATCCTCATGCTCATCTAATTGTTCCTACCTTGTTTAGCTTAAGTTTGCTAAACATCACCAGTGCGCCATCCTTCAGTTGCACCATATATATATATATATATATATATATATATATATATATATATATATATATATATATATATAATGACACATGATTAGCCAAGCAACCGGAGTTAAAGGTACTTTACTGCCGGTGAATGCCCCTAAATCTCAAACTACTTTTGGAAATCCTTTCTTGTGAACACAGGCTGTTAAGTTCAGCCCACCAATAGATGTAGTCTCCTTGCAATTCGAGGACAGTTGCAAACGGGATGCTTACTCTAGAACATGTCCGAATCCCAAGATCTTAAAATAAAAAAAAATAAAAAAAAAATATTTAATAATAATAATATTAATAATAAAAAAAACACTAATCTGCATGACGGGACCTTCCTCTCCTTGCGACTGCGGAAGTAGGGGGTCACCTACAATTATTCAAATATCAGTGGGCGGCGTACACTTAAAGATATTTGGAACTTGGGGATCATGTCCAGAGTGGCAGAAACACCGGGGGCTTTATTCAAACCTATTCTTCGTGCCCAAAAAGGACGGTTCATTTAAATCATTTCTAAACCTCAGGGGGCTAAACCAACATCTATGAGTAGAAAAGTTTCGGATGGGATCAGTCCTTTGTTTTTACAGTAGGAAGCTCGCATTATCAATTCAGGGCTTTCCCCTTTAGCTTTCCACAGCCCAGAGAGTTTTCACAAAGATTATGGCGGTAATGGCAGAACGTTTACGTGGCTTGGGAGAACATTATTCCGCATTTGGACTATTTTTTCCTCAAAGACTTATCAGGTCCTTTTCTCTATTAGCATCTGACCCTGTCTATTCAAATTTTGGAGGAACGCGGTTGGATAATCAATTATTCCACATCCCAGTTGATGCCCTCACAGAGGATGAGGTTTCTAGGATTAATAATGGACACCACTTTTCAGAAGATCTTTTTCCAGAACCTTCTCTACAGATCCCTACAACTCAACTCTCTGTACAGTTAATCCTGAGTCACCCTGGTCCTTCCATGCGCTTGGGCATGGGGATTCTAAGGTTGATGGTATCTATGTTTGAAACCCTCCCATACTGTTGTTTCCACTCTCGCACGTTCCAGTGGAATCTACTAAGACATTGGTCGTGTCCCCCTTTTTCATCTGGTGACCCAACGAATCAGACTCTCCAGGGAGACTTGTCAACCTCTGAAATGGTGGCTAGTTCAAGAGCTTCTGATGATGATCTTTTGTCCTGTAGTCTTGGATTCTGGTGAACACAGATGCCAGTCTGAAGGGCTGGGGAGCTGTTGTTCTCCAGCTTCATCTCCAGGGTCTTTAAAAAGACAGGGAGGTGCTTTGGCCCATAGATGTTCTCGAGCTAAGAGCCATGCTGTTAGCCCTCCAGGAAGCTCAGTCTCTCCTTCAAGGAAAACCAGTCCACCTCCAATTCTTCAATGTCACTGCAGTGCCATGTGTAAATTGCCAAGGAGGAACAAGAAGTGTAGAAGCTTTGCAGGTAGCGGAACAGGTCTTGTTGTGGGTGGAGAAATTTGTTCCAACGGTTTTGGCAGTGTTTATTCTCGGAGTGAACAACTAGAAGCGGATTATCTCAGCAGGCATGCAATCCTTCTGGGAGAATGAGAACTGCATCCTCGGGTGTTTCAGGAGTTAGTTTGGAAATGGGCCTGCCAGATCTGGATCTGATGGCATCCAGACACAATCACTAGGTTCCAAGATTCTGCGCAAGAACCAGTTTCTCTGGCTGTGGCGGTAATGTCCATGAGGTTGGACTCCTGTTTAGGATATCACTTTCTACCAAATTCCGACGATTCCTTGGGTCCTAAGACAAGTACTGTTGGAAAGTTTTCCGATCATTTTGGTGGCACTGAATTGGCTTGGTTGGCTCCGATTCGTCAACATCTTGCTTCTAGTGGAATGGTCAGGCCGATCTTTTCTGTCAAGAACCATTTACACCATCCACACTTGCCTCGGCTGGCTTTAAATGGCGTGGCTGTTGAAGCCAACCTCTGACGGTACTGTAGGGAAGAAGTGTCATAAGCCTACCTTTTTCAGATTAGCCGTTTTCTGTTTTTTCTTCAGGATGGGTTAGAGATGGGACCAAGACTGAGTTCTTTGAAGCCTCAGGTCTTTGCGCTTTCTATTTTCTTTCAGCACCAGCTGGCTTTTCTCCCTGACATTTGTACTTTCCTTCAAGGGGTTATTCCTGTTCAGCCCCCCAACGTTCCTCCGTTGGCCCAGTGGGAATTTAACTTAGTTATTGAGGTTCTTCAGCGGCCTCCATTTGAACCCCTGGAGTCGGCTGATCTGCGTTTCTTGACGTGGAAGGTGGTGTTTTTGCTGGCCATTGCATCTACGCAACGTGTACCGGAGCCTTGTCCCGTAGGAGTCTTTATCTGGTGTTCCATGAGAATAGGACGGTTCATAGGACTGTATCTACTGTCTTGCCTAGGGTAGTTCCTGTTTTTAATTTAAATTATGAGATAGTGGTTTTGGCCTTTAGGATTGCTTCTTCTGGGCGTTCTTCCTCTCTTAGTCTGGACGTGGTCCGGGCTTAATGGGTTTATGTGGGCTGGACTTATGCTGGTTGCAGGACTGACTCTCTTTATGTTCTTTACGAATTTCATAGGAGAGGTTGGCCGTCCAAGAAGCAGACCATTGCTCATCGGATCAGATCTATGATTAAACTTGCATATGTATCTAGAAATCTACCTGTGCCTCAGGTTCTTACGGTGCACTCTCCGTGTGCGGTGGGGGTTCCTGGGCTGCTCGCCATGGAGCATCTACAGAGCAGCTGGGTAGGGTGGAGACCTGGTCCTCAGTTCATACCTTTACAAGGTTTTGCCAGTTCAACTTTTTTGCGTCTGCGGACGCCAGTTTCGGCTGCAGTGTTTTGCGGGCTAGTAGACCAGATAATTCCCTCCCTTAGGGGCTAATTTAGAAGGTCCCCATGGTAGCAGTGTCCCCCAGAGTGGATGAAGGAGAAAAGAAGATTTTTGTACTTACTTTAAATCTCTTTCTCACATTCCATCTGGGGAACACTGCATTCCTTCCCTTTTGTTGTTCAATTAGTTGTGTTGTTGAGCCCTTTTCTTGGGACTTTAGTATTACTGAGGTCTGTGGGATTGCAGAGTGGAGGAGTCAACAGCACTGGTATGAGTGGATCTTGTCTATACCAGGTACAAAGGATACTTTCTCTTGCTCCGTTGTTATCCACTGATCCTTTCTCCCACAGTTGGGACTGTTATTGGTATATTATACATTTGTCTGTGCATGACAAGTTGCAGGATAAAAGGTGAGATGGGGAATGTATTATGTCTGCTACATTGTTGTCTTATAGTGTATAATTTAGGTGCAGGGTAATTCTTGACTTCATATTACCACGATATAGATAATGGGTGAAATGGGCCATACGCATAATTCATGGAATGTGTGGGGACTAAAACAACAAATAAGTGCTCCATATTTTACCAAAAAATATCCTCCAGATAACTCTTCAGGACATATTAGTTTACTCAGCTGCTACCTACACAGAGAAGTTTGCCTCCTGAAAAAAACAGTAAGCTTTCATTTGCACCAAGTAACAGATATGTTGCTGTGCAATTCAGTATACAAGATAAGCAGTTACAGTTGTTTGACATTCATGTGCTATACCCATAAGATCTGCAGGTGCTCCAGGAATGCTATCATTTTGCCTTTGAATATAGCTATGCAATAGCACTTTGGTGGGAGATTTCAATGTTGTACCCTTTAATCGTTCACTATTCCTCTGCCATCTTCCAAGCCCAAGTTCATATTGTGCAACCATAGTCTGAAACCTACCGCTGTATGGAGAAGCAGACAACCATCTATACTACTCTTGCTATACAGCCTGATATGATGCTTTTCTGCACAACAGATTAGACTTTTGTTCCATCTGACTTGCTGCCATATAGTCTTAGCTAACTTTCTGCCCCATGGTAACTGTTAACGCACCCCTACACTTCACACTTAACATTGCCAATGTACCCCATATATTTAATATAGGGACTCCCTAGCTAAAACCCTACTAGAAGCCAAACAATATACATTCTTTTATATACAATCTAAGATAATATGTTTTTAGCATAATAAATATTGTGTGAGAGTCAACTCTCTGTTAGTCTGATATATAATTCAAAGATTAACAAACACTAAATCATTTGGAAACTAACTTATACTATTTATAAATATTACTTACATACTAGGTAATGTGCAGGATACATGTGCTGCAAGTGTAAGTGTGGGCAGGGAAATGTGTTACAGGGCAGGCGTAGGGAATGTGTAAGAGGCAAGGAAGGGGTATGATACTCCTGTGTGACATAACCATGCTTACTACATGGCATGGCACAAAGCCCCCCAGAGACTTTCTAACACAATGTACAAATGGCATAACTGCAAAAAGGTTTATTTTTTCACTATAGTGATTTCTGCATATTTTGGCAAGCTACAATATTTCAATGTGGCCATTGGACGAAAAAAAAAAGTTGTGCACCAATGCTTTATGCGCAATAACATGTAGATATGTATAGGTTTAAACTGAATACTGAAGATTAAACTTTTATAAATAGACATCATTTTCTGTTTCGAATCCTTAAGAGTCCCTGTGGGTTACGAGTTAGTGTGTAATTATCGCTCTTACTTTGTTCCTTTTTACAATCAACATGGATACCAACCTCGGCCTCCAGTTTGGACCTGTATGGATGTTTGATTATGGGAGGGAATTCAGTAAGGAACAAGGAGAGTTGGTCATGAATTTTTCTCCGGATTGTTCGAGCTCCATACTCCTGTTTGTTGGAGGCAACCCAGCAGGGGACAATATTATGGGCATCCACCTGGAAATCAATATGAAATGTTATAGGATTTCGATGTAAGACAGAAAACTGGTAAGCATAAGCATGTGTGTCACTTTAAATATATGTACATGGACTTTTTAAAAGCGCTCTCTTCTAGATTGCTGCCTTGTCAATACAAAAAAGGGTACCACTAAACCCAAAAATACATATAATGGAATACAATAAGTATGTATGACATGGGCGCATACCATGAATATCTAACTAATAAAAAACGTTCATAGTCTTAGAGTCATGTGAAGAGATCATGAATCCTATTGGGACATCTCAACAAAGTTCATCATGGAAATGAAGCGAAGACTCCACACTGAATTTCTCCAATAGCATGGTTGTAGATATATAAAACAAAACAATAGAAAAGAAAACAAACGGTATAACCAATTGTAAAGGTATTAGAACTCCTACAAACAATAGGGAGGTTCTAGCAGCTGTCACTGAACCGCATGGAATAATGGAAACTAACAGTAGAGTCAGTAAAAATATAAAATTAAATGACACAGGGCCAAGACTATGAGATTAAAGCAATAAAGCACCAAGACAGAGTTATCTAAAACCTCTTCGTTTCAAGGAAGACCTTAAATGATTCACCTGAACCAGTGGTACATCCTTAGGCAACCGTTCACAGACATCTGCCACCCACTGCATGGGGACACGCAGGGGAGCAAAATCAGTCACCACCCCACCAATGCTATGCTCTTTCACAAATTCTGGGAGAACATCCTTGGCGTACCCAATAAGCAAATGGTAAGGTATGTTCAGCTCCTTACAATCCTAAAACAGAGAAAAATATGGTTACTGAAAATTTCCAACTCAGTTGTAATATAGCCCCCTACATTCCTTAGACCTACCTCAGCCACTTCTCGCAGGCCCTTTAGCATGAAGCCATAGTGACGAATAGTGGCATCCAAAAATTTTGGAACTAAACAGAAAACAACGTGCAATGGAAGTTTTTGCTTCAGAGCCAGGCGCTGGGCATATAGAAAGGCCCAGTTGTCTGAAACGAGAAACAGAGCAATAGGATTAATGACAAATAATAATAAGTGTAAAACAACAGGTTTAGAGGAAATGTCATTGTAAAAGCTTTTGTATTATACAAATACAGTACAATAATATCTGCAATTCAGTACAAATCCAGTATATTATGCAATTCAGTGTACAAAGATACATAACTATTTCTCCACTACATACAGTACATTATGTACAAGCAGATTCATTTTTCAAGACTGAAATAAAAATATGTGATAGATTCACTTTGACAATTGTATCAATGTTATTTGTATCTGATTGCAAACATGAAACTGGCATACAGACATACTATTTTCCTATAGATGAGCAATTTATTAGTGATTGCACATTTGTGTGTGTGCGCATTTGTTTAACAGAGCAAATTACACAGAACAATGTATGGTATTGTAATTTTGCTACAAATTCAAAAATAAAGTCTATGGGGTATATTTACTAAACTGCGAGTTTGAAAAAGTGGAGATGTTGCCTATAGCAACCAGATACTAGTTATCATTTTGTAGAATGCCCTAAATAAATGACAACTATAATCTGACTGGTTGCTATAGGCAACATCTCCACTTTTTCAAATGAGCAGTTTAGTAAATATACCCCTGTGTGTCACTCAGAGTATTGTACATTTACTTTGCATATAAGTTCATGTTAACAGGCCAACATTGTCTCCATTCATTTATTTCAATATAAACACTGGAGGCGGAAAAGGGAAGGAGGGAGTTGGTTGCCTCTTCTGGATGTAGATACACTTTATTGTATTGTTGTGAGGTCACATTAAGGAGGCATTTCTTACCCTATGATATTAGTGACACACACAATAATTGGGTTTCTATACCTTCAACTCTCTGATCTCTTGACATCCAATACACTATTCCCAAGGCATCATCTTTCAGATCTCCCTCATTAGACACCAACCGCACCCTCTTCTTGTTGAATTTAAAGTCAGACACAGAAGCAGCAGCAGCCAGACGAGACTTCTTCACTGACTCCAAGAGACATCCACCTCCATCATCATCACCAATTTTTTCTTGTGTCTTTCTCTTCTTCGTATCAAGATCTGAAGTTTCACCACTACTTGCCTCAGATATTACTTTAGATTTGCCCTTGCTGTTTTCTTGAGGCTTCCTTTTTACTGGGCTTTTGGTTACAGTAGATGAGTTTGTCTTTGGGACCAATGTCTTATTTTCTTGGCTCCCATCAGACTTTTCAACCCCAGATTTATTCTTTTTGCTATTTAGGGATTTTCCCTTTTGAGACATGGTTCTGGTTATTGTCAAAGGACGAATGAGGCACGAATATCGCTGGAACAGCTTGGCAGACAAGACAATCCTAAGAGAAAATACATACATTTAATTCAGTTGGATAGGCCGAATAAGATATCAAGATATATACTACTATAACAACTTCACCTCTGAAATGTGTTAAAATATTAAAGTTTCCCTTTAAATTTGGTAATTTAGATCGGCAGGTATGTAAAAGAAAGCGCAGGATTTCACTTTCCCCTTGTGCAAGGGACATTGTCCATGTAAATATAAGGGACTATCCCGTTTTATAAATGATGGACATTGCATTGTATCAAAGGAACTCAAATACTTTTAGATCATGTTATTTTAACTCAGGTGCTAAATTGCAAGTACTGAGAAATGATTAGCTTGCATTGAATAAAAAAAAAAAAAAAAAAAAGACAGTTTGAATAGCCTTGTCAGTGAACTTAGACCTTAAAACAGTTTTAATTAGGACCATAACATGCATACTTGAAGCTATACCAGTACAACAATACAGCTCAGCACTGAACATCTGTTTAAAATAAAGTACAATCATGGGTGAAGAACTATACAAAGAGTAGATTATAAGATTGTTACCCAATAAGCCAAAGCAAATCGTTTGATGCCTTTTTTTTGCTATAAAAATGTGTCAAGCTGTCAATACTGCATTACCTCAGAGCTAAAACATGTTGGACACTAAATTGCATAACATCTCCTTCAAAATGAATATTGGCCTAATAGAATTGTATTATATTTTAAGCATGGGCAATAACTTGCATCCCGATTCTGAACAGATAATAACTAATGCATTCAGTGTAAAGAAAACGTGTAGTGGTAAACTGCAGTAGAGACAAAAACACTTCTTAAAAACAAGATTAGGTGGCTCATCATGGCTGTCCACCACTTGTGAGACTACAAGTCTCAGCATATCCTAAAAAGCCACAAGACGCTAAAATAGAACTAATATCTAATTTCACCATGCATTTTGCGATCAGTTTGGAAACATATTGTGTAACAGAGATCTCCCATAAACTAAATGTATTAGGATTATTTTTTTATTTTTTTTAAATCATGCTCTGTCTTCATACACTTCATACCCTGTTATTAGTTGACCAATCGATAGCCCCTGCCTCTAAGGTTAGGTAATCATAAAACGGACCTACTGACAACACCAGGTCATGTGACTGCTGTAGTCACATGGTACACAAAGGAGACGGCTGCTGCTGTGAATGTTCCCGAGTAGCTGCTGAAAGTAATGGAGGGTCAGGTAGAGCAGTGTTCTAGCAACAAACATTACAATACTTCTACTGAACGCAGATGGAAAAATACTTTACTGTACCTGATGTGCGCACGTTCTTCTTGTGTAACACACTGGCCCGTTGCTCCAACAGCTCACGTTACATAAGTCGATAGATAGAGGGGTCTCAGGATGACGTTACGTACTGCCGTCTGCCGACGTTTGTACACATATTTTCAACATCCATGTTTTTGTGGCTAGCGCCGACTGCTGGCAGCTGAGCTCATTAGTTATCTGTGTGATTAAATATGGGTTGTGTTGAGAGTGTATTAGGTTGTTATAACTCTAATTAGAAATTTGTTTGTTTTCCCCCCCCCCAACGAAATGCCATTTGTGTGATACTTTTAGGGTACTGTCTCGTCAGGACTTGTCCTGTGTACTGGAACTGTAGGAAAGAGGTGATGCACCTTGCAGTGCGGAGTTGTTATGGGCATCATTTGGGCTGAGCTGAGAAACACACTCCTGGGAAGATTGGCAACTGTCTTCAGTTTTGTTATTCGTATATAATCTTTCTAACTGTAGAATTGTTGTAGAATCCAACCCTATACAGACTGATGGGCAGAAGCAATGTGTTCCTTTTCATTGGCACAGCATTAAAACAAATAGGACTGTTGCCAAATGTTCTGCTCTTATATAGGGATAACAGCACTTTCTGATGTTCAAATAATGAAGTGCACTTGATTAGCATACCATACCGTCCATACCTTCTTTATGGATATGGAAGCAGTATCAGTGGACCTCAGTATATATATATATATATATATATATATATATATATATATATATATATATATATATATGTGTTAACCTGTGCATGATACTCATGCATTCTAGTCAAATCAAGCTACTTAAGGTGTTAAAAAGGTTCTTGTCATGCATTTGGGCCATAGCCCAGGCCTCAACCACCAACCACTCCCCACTGTCACCCCCGGCAAACACCAACCACTCCCAACTGTCACTTCTCCTTCAAGAAATATATATATATATATTTTTTTAAATCTTTATAAACACTTTTAACAATTAACAAATTAAAAACATCTTAGTATACCAAATTTCAGCCCTTTCTGATTTTTTTTTTCCACACACACTAAGAATTTAGTAGGTCAGTGTATAACTCCGCCCAGCAAGTGGCGCTGCAGCTTCGGTTTATATTTTCCGCACACACACACAGACAGACTAACAGACGCCACTAGACATTTATATTATAGATGTGTAGCTTGTTTTCTTGTCATGCACAGTACAAACTTGCAGATTTTACACTATGCAAACTGGCACACATACATCTCAGCATTATTCCCTTAAGGTTAATTTTGTTATTATTATACATTTTTTATGTTTGTTTTGAAATTCTTGCTGTCATGTGTTTTGTCAAGCAAACACTCATTCATATTATAAGTAGACTATGTATACTCTGCCTAATAATTATTTTACCCCTACCTTATCCTAAGTTAGCTGAATCTGGATGGGCTGATGAGGGAGAGAAAATGTCACCCTTACTCTTTATTTTAACACCACCTTTAAAGAGAGTTGGTGGGCCATGCTCTTATTAAGAAAATGCAAAAGCAGCAACAACCATAGTGTATCCTTCCCTTATAATTAAATACACATGAAACAAATAATTGTGCGCTCTATTGGCTTCTTCATTGATAATCAGATCAATAGCAATTCTGATTGTGCATCAACAGATCTACTGGCAGTAAACAAGTGGCATCACACTTTACCATAACATAGATACCATGGATGCTGAGACAACTGCTTTGGAAAAACACGGTCACGCCAAGATCTGGTGTATGCAAGAGCCTTAAAATGTGACCGACTATGGCTAACTATAAAAAACTAACAGAAGGAGATGTTTCTAAAGTTAATAGGCCAATAGTAATATCATAATACAAATTATTGAGAGAGTGTCAACAACATATAGAGATGGCAAAAATTTAAATATCCTAAACAATTTAAAAGTCCATCCATGTATGACATAATAAAATAATATAGATGATCTTGTATTGAAGTACCTAGTGAGTCAAAGGAAGTCCTGGATGTTCATGATCTCAGAGTCACACATAGGTGACCTGAAATCTATTGATGGCGCTCAAAATCAATGTCTTAATATCTATTTCCTATGCTCTGTAGTATGTTTAGATCCACAGTATAGGGAAATAGATTATATGGTGCTTGGTTTCTTATTGCAGATATCCTCATCAAATTTCCTCAAATCAAAAAGGAAGTATTAGCGTAGGACCATATAATATGAAATTAAGGTCATTTTCAAATACAGGGATTCTACTTATTAAGCTCTACTGATGAATAAAGGCACAAGACTAGACAGCTAATAGAACTGATTTATTGAAAAAAAGGGGTGGTACTTATACCACATGTAAAACCCATCAATTAAAATGTTGGATATAGATCTTACAAATCATATGCCAAACACACCAATAAATTATATACCTGTATACCCACTCAATAAAAAAGAATTCCAAAAATAATGGTGTTTCTATTGGAGAAATTAAAACATACACAGTGGTGGAAAATAATCAAAACTACCAGAAGGATTGCCCAAGGCTACCAAAACAAATAACTTTTCCAAATGCCTTAACAAACAATGTTTGAATCCCAACCGGACTATGACATAATAATAGTACTAATTAATTCCTAGTTGGTCCATATAGCAAAAAGGGAACCTATGCTGCTATTTCTATCAGTTGCCTCTGGTATATGTAAATTGACAAATCAGTGGGTGATCATGCATCTTCTTGCCGAGGATGTCTCTTGGGGATATATATATATATATGCCACAAGGATCTTAATAATCAGAAAATTTTTCAAAAATTCATAGCACATATATATACTACAAGTTAACCCGTGCATGGTACTCGTGCATTCTAGTCAAATCAAGCTACTTAAGGTCTTAAAAAGGTTCTTGTCATGCATTTGGGCCTAGCCCAGGCCTCCTCAGGGGAAGAGCATTACGCCCTTTTTAATGTGTGTTCATGAGGTAAAATTACCTCACAAAAGTGAGTTTGACCCCTCAACTCGTAAATTTAGCCTTTACTACCCCTCCCACGGGGGAAAGGGGGGATGATGAAAGTTAACTGACTTCACTATTATAATTTTTTTGTCAAATAATGTCAGTATACCAAATTTCAGGTCAATTGGATGAGTCCTTTCTGAGAAAATAGTTTTTTCCACACACACACACACACACACACGCCGCTAGGCTTTTACTTTTATATATTAGATAATGCTAAGAATTTAGTAGGTCAGTGTAGTATATAACTCCACCAAGCAGGTGGCGCTGCAGCTTGAGCACTCTGTCACCCGGTAGTTTTTTCCACACACAGACTAACACACGCCACTAGGCTTTTATATTATAGATACGTAATATCAAAGTGCAGAAAGACTGGGACATCAGCTATTAAATTACAGCGGCTGGCTCCTTTCCTCTTCATCCTCATACAAATCTTGGGTCCTCAGCAGCTAAGTACCCCACTGCGGAATAACTAATAAATGAGGTTCCTTGTTGTAATAGAGAGAAAACTGTCATATCTATCTATCTATCTTATCTAACTAAAGTTTAGAGTTTTATTATAGAAGACTCTAAAGTTAATGCAGACATTATTTTACATGAGTGTTCAGTTAAATTATTCTGAGACGTTCATTTTATTAACTAGATACTAATTTCCATACTGTTTTGAGGCATTAGCCAGGGTCAAAACAAAAGTAGGTTCTACTATCTATTTTCTCTGTGGTGTGATTGTTTATGGCCTGTCTGTTTTTTGTGGTTGTGTTCATGGAATGCAGATAACAAATCCAAAAAGTCCTTGGAATCTCTTCCTTATGTCAGCTCTGTTCTTTTAGGTACAGAACTATACAACATCATAAGTTAGGCTACAGGAGGAAAAAGTTTCTTCCTCCCTATTAATGTCCAGAAGCCACGAGGACCTTGTTTTGATTCCTTTCGTCTACCCTGTCAGGGTGTCTTTTTAAACTGTGGACAGTCTTACAGAGGTAAGCCAATCACGTCCAGGGACCAGTCACAGAAGGACAGACTGTCCTATTCCAACAAGTGTCCAGAGCCTAAGAACCCTGAAAAGCCTGCAACCTGCCGGGATTCTGCTTCACCTTGCGGCTTTTGTCGGTGGATGTCTCTTTTTGTTCCAGAACCAATGGGCGGTTTCCGCTTAGGTTTGGTGGATTACGGAATTCATGCAACGTGGCAACATGATAGACCTCCATAATCGGCCACCTCACCGTTTCTTTTCCACCACTCCACGAGACAAAGTAAAGAGTTTGGCTATGAAATAGTTTGACTTCTCTTATTAATGCGGGAGTTATCTGCCAGGTCCCAGAGGGACAAAGGGGAAGAAGTTTCTATTCAAACCTCTTCCTGGTTCACAAGCCAATTGACTCCTTTTGTCCCATTGCAGATTGCAGTGGGGGACTCCCCCTTTCAATTCTTTGGCCTTCCCAAGGCTCCTTAAGTGCCTTGTAGAGTCCATAAGTATTTATAAAGTCTTTACAAATATCATGGTGGTCATGCTAGCATGGTTGTGTCCACTAGACCTTGCATTAGTCTATACTTGGATAATTTTTTAGTAAAGGCTAACTCGGATCAAACCCTTCGGCTCCATCTTTCGATGTTCAAACAAGTGCTGGAACCAAAATGTACAAAAATTCCAGTTGGTCCCCTCCAGTTGGTGCCCCTGACGGTGGGCAGGTCCTTCATCATCATCATCATCATTAATTTATATAGCGCCACTAATTCCGCAGCGCTGTACAGAGAACTCCTTCACATCAGTCCCTACCCCATTGGAGCTTACAGTCTAAATTCCCTAATATAGACACACACACACAGACAGACAGAGACTAATGTCAATTTTGATAGCAACCAATTAACCTACCAGTATGTTTTTGGAGTGTGGGAGGAAATCGGAGGACACGCACGCAAACACAGGGAGAACATACAAACTCCACACAGATAAGGCCATGGTAAGGAATCGAACTCATGACCCCAGTGCTGTGAGGCAGAAGTGCTAACCACTAGGCCACTGTGCTGCCCGTTTGTCCCTTTGTCCTGTATAATAGTCACAGAAATGTTGGAGCCGGATGAAGGAGACTCCCCAGATATTGTTCTGGGTGGAAATGTGTGTCCCGGCAAATTCTGCAATATATATTTATCCTGGGTGTAGATAATTGGGAGGCCGATTGCTCAAGCAAATGCACCGTGTTGCTAGGGGAGTGGTCTTTACTCACTGAGGGTTTTCAATGGTTGGTCCAGAAGTGGGAACCTTCGGATGTGGCCCTCATGGCATCTCGGCGAAACTGCTAGGTGCCCAGGTTCTTCTCAGGACCAGAGACTCCTTGGCGTGCACAGTGCATGTCATGAACATGATATGACATCAGACAGCGCGGAATTTCAGTGATCCTGATTTGTACCCGATTGGCCATGTCAAGCCTGTTATGCGGACTTACTGTGCATGACAGTTGGTAAAGACGACTTCTACATCGCTTCTGCAGTAAGAGTTTCTGTACTTTGGGCTCTCTTGTTGTTCAACTTATCTGGTATTCCATACTGACAGGGCTGTATTTTGCAAGATACCTTCCTTCCAACCAAAAGTGATTTGGTTTTCATCTTAATCAAGAGATTGTGCTCTCAGTCTTCTGGAGGTGACTGTCTCTTCATGATAGGGGATCTTTTACGTCATTGGATGTGGTCCATGCTCTAAGAATGTTTGTGGACAGGACGTCCACTATGCAGAGGTCGGATTCCCTTTTCTTGTATGATCCTCACAACAGTGACTGGCTGCCTACAAAACAAACTGCTGCTAACTGGATAATGTTCCCCGTGAGGCAGGCTTATATCAGTTCTGATTGGCCTGTACTTGATTGTGTCGCCATGCATTTCCTCAGTTCTGTGGTGAACCTCTTGGGCACGCGCAACAGTGCATTGGCAGATTAACTTTGCCTTGCGCAACCAGTTTCTCTGTCCACATTTTACCTGGTTTTACCGTGTTCATGTTTTTGTGTCTCATGACGCAAGTTTTGACAGCAAAGCTTTTCAGGACTGATTGACAGAGCTTTCCCTCCCTCAAAGGGCTACTTAAGAATGTCCCCATGGTAGCAGTGTCCCCCAGATTGGATGAAATAGAAAAGAGGATTTTTGTACTTGCGTTAAATCCTTTTCTCTGATTCCATCTGGGGGACACTGTGTTTCCGCCCTTCGCTCTTCTGTTGCTTTTGTTGGTTGCATGCTATTCTGTTTCCCTTCCTTGGGGCTTTTCAATTACACTGAGGAGCTTCAGGAGTTGCAGATGAGAGGAGCTTCTGTCAACAGTTATATTAACAGTTTAACTATTTAAGTGCCAACTCCATGTGCCCTCATACAACCCCATGGTAGCAGTATCCCCCAGGTGGAATCAGAGAAAAGCATTTAACGTAAGTACAAAAATCCTCTTTTTTACAAAGTCTGCTGCCTCAGTTTTTTTGATGGCAATTTGCATATACTTAGAATGTCATGAAGAGTGATCAGATGAATTGCAATTATTTTCAAAGTCCCTCTTTGCCATGACATTGAACTTGATCCCGAAAACAACATTTCCAATACATTTCAGCCCTGCCACAAAAGAACCAGCTGACATCAGGTCAGTGATTCTCTCGTTAACAGACTGATATTCTGCAAAAGGTACAGGGATTGGACTGCTGACGACTGGGAAAAAGTCATTTTCTCTGATGAATCCCCTTTCAGATTGTTTGGGGCATCTGGAAAAACGCTTGTCCGGAGAAGGTGAGTGCCACCATCAGTCCTGTGTCATTCCAACAGTGATGCATCCTGAGACCATTCATGTGTGGGGTTGCTCCTCAGCCAAGGGAGTGGGCTTACTTACAATTTTGCCTAAGAGCACAGCCGTGAATATAGAATGGTACCAAAACATCCTCCAAGAGCAACTTCTCTCAGCCATCCAAGGACAGTTTGGTGACAAACATTGCCTTATCCAGCAGGATGGAGCACCTTGCCATAAGGCAAAAGTGATAACTAAGTGGCTCGGGAATCAAAACATCGAAATTTTGGGTCCATGGTTAGGAAACTCCCCAGACCTCAATCCCATTGAGTACTTGTGACCAATCCTCAAGAAGCAGGTGGAAAAACAAAAACCCACAAATTCTGGCAAACTTCAAGCATTGATTAGGCAAGAATGGGCGGCCATCAGTCAGTATGTCGGCCAGAAGTTGATTGACAGCATTGCAAGGGCGAATTGCAGAGGTCTTCAAAAAGAAGGGTCAACACTGCAAATATTGCGTCTTTGCATAAACTTAATGTAATTGTCAATAAAAGCCTTTGACACATATGAAATGCTTGTAATTTTACTTCAGCATACCATAGCAAAATCTGACAAAAGGTCTAAAAACTCTGAAGCAGCAAAGTTTGTGAAAACCAATACTGTCATTCTCAAAACTTTTTGCCATGATTGTTTACCATCTGAATCCAATCGTAACTGTATGTCAGGCGCCGCCTTCGCACCCCCCATATGTGCCAGAGATGGTCGCCCTTGTGTGCTTGCTCACGTCCCGTTGCCTAGCAACGGGACTACAGCTCTTCCCCTGCTTTCGGCTGTGCGGGAAACCCTCGCTCCTATCAGAACACACCCACGGTATTTAAGCCTCACTCTGGCGCCATTAGGGTGCCAGAGTATTGGTTCTAACCACTCCAGCGTTCCTGTGTTATTCTGTGCTTTCTTTTACTCCACTGGTTCCTGACTCTTCTTCTGGATTCCGTTTGTACTGCTCTGCCCGTTCTGGTTTTGATCCTCTCCCTGTCCCCGACTACTCTTCTGTTTACCTACGTTGTACTGTGCTATCGTTGGGTTTGATCCGGACTGTCTGACCATTTTTCTCCCATCACTGCACTGGTGACTATCTGGGAGAACTGTGACCTGCGCACCTCACGCAGCGAAATCCATACCTCCTTGCGGGTTCCCTGGCGAACACTGGGGGTGCGTTAGACTCCCCGTCGCCCAGTTTAGTAGCACCAATACCAGTCAGTGGTAATTCCTGTGTCATACATGTGAGAGTATACTCTAGCCATGAGCGGACCACATGAACCTTTGGCCCATGAAATCCTGTTACACCTGGCTCAGAGAGAAGAACGGCAAGAATCCAACCAGGCCCAGTTACTACAATGTATCCAGGGGGTCGTGGCTCTTCTGGATTTTCTGCAAGGGTCTCTCCCTGTGCATACGGCGGCTCCAGCACCGCCAGCCTCTACCTCTGCCTCTACTACTACTTTCAGTGCAGCATCCGCCAGAGGCCTACGTATCGCTCCACCTGAGAAATATGACAAAGACCCACAGAAGTATTGTGGTTTTCTTAACCTATATGTTATACAATTTGAATTAGCAACGGAGAATTTCACTTCTGAAAAGGGCCAAAGTGGCTTATCTGATTCCTCTCCGGACAAGCTTTAGCCTGGGCGTCTCCTTTATGGGAGAGGGATGACCCCATGCTTCAAAATTCTGTGGTCTTTATTGAGAATTTTCACAAGGTGTTTGACGAACCTGGATGGGTTTCCTCGGCTGCCTCTGGACTTCATGGGCTTCGTCAGGGTTCTCACGGCTGGCCAATATGCGGTACAATTTTGGACCTTTTGCTGCTGAACACCGGTGGAGCAATGAGGCCTTGTCACGGTTGGCTTATGGGAAATTGATCCATATGCTCTGCTGGACATGGCTTAGCCCACCCACAGGCGCGGAGTCTAACAGGCAGGTGGTTTTCACCAGGAACCCCCGCAAGGAGGTATGAATTTAGCAGCACCAAACCTGCAGGTCGCGGTCCTGTGAGTGGGTGAACAGCAGAACGGTGTGGAGGAGCCAGGTAACACGGGTAGAGACAAATGAGGCACAAGGAGAATAGATGTCCTGTGGTACAATGAGGAAAAGCAGAGGCTGTCACAATGGTGTATCCAATGGTGATTGATAGAGATACTGGAATAGTGGGAGTACAGCCCTGGAGTATGCTGAGCACACACGGGAAAGCAGAGGTAGCTGAGGGAGAACAGCCAATGAGTCACCAAGGCAGTTGCGGCTCACAGTAATAGCGGTTAGAGACCTGGAGCTGTCACGATGAAGTACATCAGAGATGGTATAGAAGTACTAGAGCAGCAATAGTTCAGTACAGCGGGAGACTAAGAGTGAACTGACGTGGTGAAGGTAACTCGTAGTAACAGCCGATAAGTCACAATAGTAGCTGCGGCCCTGAGTGGTAGCGATGAGAGAACTGAATCTGTTGTGATGAAGTACACTGGAGATGGTAGTAGCAGTGCTGGAACAGCAATAGTTCAACACAGCAGGAGACTGAGAGCAGACTGGAACACAGGCAAACCACGAGGAGTACAGGAACCAAAACCACAGGCTACAGAAAGTGAGCTTGAAGAATAGGCATCAGACAGGTGAATCCAGGAGGTTTAAATAGTGCTCCAGAAGTGCTTTGCCAATGAAAAAGAGGGAGATAGTCCTGAACCGTGCAGACGAAAAATTTATTTTATGAAGTGTTGTGCAAGAACTGATGAAGACGGCAGACCAGTGAGAGGAACAAAATGAGCCATCTTCGAGAAGCGGTCCACAATGACCCAAATAGTATTACATCCTTTACTGTATGGAAGGTCAGTAACGAAGTCCATACTGATGTGAGTCCAGGGCTTGGTGGGTATGGACAATGGTTGTAATGGACCCATAGGACTTGCACAAGGACTTTTGTGTTGGGCACATACGTTACAAGCTGCTATAAAATCTTTGACATCTGGTCGAATAGAGGGTCACCATTAAGAGCGAGAAACTAATTAGTAGGTCTTGAGAAACCCCACATGTCCGGAGAATCTGGAGGCGTGACACCAGCGGAGCAGTTTTTTCCCAAAGAGAGACAGGAACAAATGTTTTCCCAGAAGGAGGAGAGTTGGTCGTAGTGAGTCCTATTAAACATTTAGGATCCAGGATGGGACGACTGAGAGGAAGGTCAGAGTTCAGATCTGAACTGAAGGCCCTGGAAAGTGCATCTGCTTTTTATTAAGATGGCCTGGTTTGAAGGTTATGTGGAGGTTGAAACGGGAGAAGAACAGGGACCACCGAGCCTGGCGAGGGTTGAGGCACTGAGCAGACTGTAGATATAACAAATTCTTATGGTCAGTAAAAATAGTGACCACATGCTGAGCCCCCTCCAAAAGGTAACGCCATTCTGACAGAGCCAACTTCATGGCCAACAGCTCCCTGTCTCCAATTGTATAATTTCCGTTCTGCGGGTGAAAACTTGCAGGAGAAAAAGGCACAAGGGAGAAGTCTGTTAGGAGGATACTTCTGGGCGAGTACCGCTCCTACTCCAATGGCAGAAGCATCGACCTCTAGAAAAAAGGGTTGCGAAAGATTGGGTTGTCCGATGATGGGTGCGGAAGAGAAGGCTCATTTCAGGAATGCGAATTCCTCCAAGGCCTCCTCCGTTCAGCCCTTGGTATTAGCCCCTTTCTTTGTGAGAGCCGTGATGGGGGCAACAATGGTGGAATACCCCTGGATAAATTGTCTGTAATAGTTCGAGAACCCCAAGAAGCGTTGTACTGCTTTAAGGGTGGCCGGACGCGGCCAATCCAAGATTGCCTGAACCTTTTCAGGGTCCATCTGTAGCCCAGATCCGGAGCTGATGTACCCTAAGAATGGCATGGATGAAGCTTCAAATGAGCACTTCTCCAACTTATAGTATAGTTGGTTCTTCCGAAGCCTAGACAAAACCTCAATGACATGTTGGGGATGAGAATGAGTATCCTGGGAAAATATGAGGATGTCATCCAGGTAAACAACTACATATGAATAGTAGCAGCTCTGAGTGGTAGCGATGAGAGAACTGAAGCTGTCGTGATGAAGTACACTGGAGATGGTAGTAGCAGTGCTGGAGCAGCAATAGTTCAACACAGCAGGAGACTGAGATCAGACTGGAACACAGGCAAACCACAAGGAGAACAGGAACCAGAAACACAGGCTACAGGAAGTGAGCTTGAAGAACAGGCATCAAACAGGTGAATCCAGGAGGTTTAAATAGTGCTCCAGAAGTTCTTTGCCAATGAAAAAGAGGGAGATAGTCCTGAAGTGCAATAGGCTTGGGCCTGCACAGATATGAATATAGCTGAATGAATGAATGAAGTTAGTCTGATACTGGAACATGGCAGTTTCCAGATAAATGAAATGCGGGTAATGGGACAGGTACTACTTGCGGGACCGAAGCATTACAGGCCTTCATAGCAACATTCTGGCAAGTCCTTAATGAATGTATTAGAGATGATCTCACCTCACGTGACCTTCCTTTTAGTTTGGACTATCTTATATCCCTTTGTATCAAGGTGGATTTTTGTCATAGAGAGCGTGCACTTGAACGTGATCGAACCCATTAACCATTTCCTCGTCTGGCTCCTATTTTTGTGTCTCCCACTCCATCCACTGAAGAACCGATGCAGATCGGTCATTCCCAGTTATCCCCCGAGGAATGGGAGAGACGAATGAGGAACCATCTATGTTTGTATTGCGGTGAATATGGACACCTTCTTGCCGGTTGTTCTAAAAAGCTGGGAAACGCCTCCTTCTAGGCGATGATAAGGAGGTCAACCTAGGATTCCAGTCCTTCCCTCCCTATGCTCGGAAGGAAGATGAGTTTCTGATGTCTGTTACCCTGTTATCTCCGGAGGGCCCACATTCTACCTTGGCTTTTGTGGACTCGGGATCCGCAGGGAACTTCATTTCCGCCAGTTTGGTGTCAGAACTCCGTCGTCCCACGATTCTCTTATCTCAGCACTTGGTCCTGACTGCCGTTGACAGCAATAGATTTGCCAATGTTTATATTTCTCGTTCT
Organism: Mixophyes fleayi; assembly: GCF_038048845.1. Classification (NCBI taxonomy): domain Eukaryota; kingdom Metazoa; phylum Chordata; class Amphibia; order Anura; family Limnodynastidae; genus Mixophyes; species Mixophyes fleayi. The sequence continues at coordinate 132,564,387 of NC_134404.1, read as the reverse complement.
ACCTCCCCGATACAGATGAAGGTAGGGATGTGGTACGCATCTGCGATGCTTACTACACCGACAACAATGTCATCGACATGAGGATACCGATGATGAGGATTCAGATGGTGAGTAGATAACTACATACCTTAATGTAGATCTTGAACATTTCCACTAACATTTGGAGCCAACAAGTGAGAATTGCGATGTAAGCGAAGTCGGCGTGTGTTAAGCACGTCATTCCCCCTGATGACAGTGCCATTGCCGGTTTTAAGGCGGCAATGACACTTCGCTTACATCGTAATTCTCACATGCCGGCTCCAAGTGTTAGCGGCAATGGTCAAGATCTACATTAAGTTATGTAGTTATCTATTCACTATCGGAATTCTCGTCATTGGTATCCTCATGACGATGTTGGTGTGGTAGTCATCGGGAAAATCACTACCTCTGGGAGGTAGGAGCCCTTCACTCTGAGCATATAAGTTTCTTGGTTTTACCTCAGTCGGTTACCCCTATCATCCTGGGGTTACCCTGGCTTCGAACTCATTTTCCACAATTTGACTGGCTGCAAGCACAGGTTACCCATTGGAGTCCTTCCTGTTCCAAGAAATGCCTGAGACCATTTGTTCATTCCAAGACTCGCATTTCTTGTCTCAAAGTTTCTTCTCAAGCCTACTCCGATTTTTCTGATGTTTTCTGTAAGGCGTCGTCGGAAGTTCTTCCTCCCCACGATCCTGGGTGTCACTCACCGGACTGTGAGTGCCATTTCCCGTGTGTTCAGGAACCGTGGCCGTCCGCCATCCTGAGGGTCTGCGCATGTGCAGCCCTTATCAAGCCTTCAATACCTGTTGCTTTTAATTGATTGGATGATCAGGCAACCCTCCCTATTTAAACCACCTGTGATCATTACCTGGTTGCCTGATCTTGGAGTCTCATTCCCCATGAGCCTCTGAAGGTGTTCCTGTGTTCCTCGTGTATTCAGCCCTGCTGATTCCTGTTTACTGCTACTGTGGTTTCCAGACCACTTCAACTCTCCTGTGTTCATCGTGCCTGCACTCAGCTGATTCCTATCCGCTGCCTCCGTTACTACTTCAGAGTTCCTGCTCACTTCAACTCTCCTGTGTTCATCGTGCCTGCACTCAGCTGATTCCTATCTGCTGCCTCCGTTACTACTACAGAGTTCCTGCTCACTACAACTCTCCTGTGTTCATCGTGCCTGCACTCAGCTGATTCCTATCCGCTGCCTCCGTTACTACTTCAGAGTTCCTGATTGTCTCAACTCTCCTGTGTTTATCGTGTCAGCTCTCCGCTGCCTCCGTTACCACTACTACTGGATACCAGACTGCCT